>NC_048220.1:60206037-60207469 GCF_002007445.2 Ailuropoda melanoleuca | reverse complement strand
TTCCATCTTAGGAAACCACTTTCTTTGCTTATCCATAAGAAACAAATCCTCGAGACAGGGAAAAGATGGCAGAAAAGTAGGGGAGCTTTTTTCAGCTGGCACCCTGAATCGAGCTGGATATCTAGCAGACCATCCTGAACACCCACGAAATCAGCCTGAGATGTAGGAAGATACATCTGGATCGCTACAAACGAACATCTCCAGCACTGAATATTGAGGTAAGAAGCGGGGAGCTATGAATCCCGCACACAGATGTCTGAAGATAAACAGAAGGGGGAGGGAGCCGCTGCACTCGGTCGCCGGGAAGCAGTAGCCACCTGCACGGGGGAGCAGGCTGGACTCGCGGATTGGCACCCGCGAGAGCACAGACTGAGACCATGAGCCCCGGAACGCACGCGGCCAGACTGAAAATGGAGCTCTGGAGCGCTCACTGGAACTCGACTGAAACTGGGAGCTCAGGAGTGCCCGCACAACCAGATGGAAAACCAGCACTCTGGAGCGCATGTGAACCACACTGAAACAGGGAGCTCGGGAGCATGCGCGGGAACTGGGGGCGGCTGGTGGTATTAGAAGCACAAAGGACAGAGACGTGCCCATCCGGAAGTGAGGGCTGGGAGAGTGCCTGTGGGGCGCACATCCCAGGACGCTGCGGGGTTTTTAGCAGCACTGACAGAAACAGAGTTAAAGTGGCCAGAAGAGCTCAGTGCAGAGCAGACTGCGATCTCTCTGTTCTGAGACAGAGGCTAGGATATGGCCACTACAGCTCTGACTCTCAGAAGAGGCAAAGAAAACTGCCAGGGAAAGCCGCCAGAGAACAAAAGTCCAGAAATACCAGTTCACATTTTGCCCATCTGCATCCCCCCTCATAGAGGAGGGGGCAACTCTACCCAAACAGGGTTGCCTGAGTATCAGCATGGCAGGCCCCTTCCCCAGAAGGCAGGCTGAAAAAAATCAAGAAGCCTACATCCCTAAGGTCCCTATAAAACAAGTGCACGCTGCCTGGGTCCTGGTCAATAATTTGGGCTCTGGGCATCCCCGCAACCTCTCATCAGAATGAGGAGGAGGAGAAATCTCCCCCAGCAAAGAAAAGATAATGAGTCTGTGGCCTCTGCCACAGAACTGATGGATATGGATATAACCAAATTGTTAGAAATGGAGTTCAGAGTAACAATGGTCAAGATGATATGTAGACTTGAAAAAAAAATTAACAAAAATATTAATGAGAATATAGAATCTCTAAGGGCAGAAATGAGAGCGAATCTGGCAGAAATTAAAAATGCTATGAATCAAATGCAGTCAAAACTAGATGCTCTGACAGCCAGGGTAAATGAGACAGAAGAACGAATTAGTGAATTGGAAGATGGGATGGTAGAAGAGAAAGTAAAAACGGAAACTTGGCTCAAAAAAATCCAATCTCAAGAATGTAGATTAC
>NC_048220.1:60176892-60205223 GCF_002007445.2 Ailuropoda melanoleuca | reverse complement strand
ATGACTGAAAAGGGAGAGGTCACGACCAGCACCATTGAAATTGCAAGGATTATTAGAAACTTTTATCAACAGCTATATGCCAAAAAACTAAACAATCTGGAAGAGATGGAGGCCTTCCTGGAAACCTATAAACTACCAAGACTGAAACAGGAAGAAATAGATTTCTTAAATAGGCCAATTAACTATGAAGAAATTGAGTCAGTGATAAACAACCTTCCAAATAATAAAACTCCAGGCCCAGACGGTTTTCCTGGGGAATTCTACCAAACATTCAAAGAAGAAATAATACCTATTCTCCTAAAGCTATTTCAAAAAATAGAAACAGAAGGAAAGCTACCAAACTCATTCTATGAGGCTAATATTACCTTGATCCCCAAACCAGGCAAAGACCCCCTCAAAAAGGAGAATTACAGACCGATTTCTCTAATGAATATGGATGCCAAAATCCTCAACAAGATCCTTGCTAATAGAATCCAACAGTACATTAAAAGGATTATCCATCATGACCAAGTGGGATTCATACCTGGGATGCAAGCATGGTTCAACACTCGCAAATCAATCAATGTGATACATCATATCAACAAGAAAAGACTCAAGAACCATATGATCCTCTCAATTGATGCAGAAAAAGCATTTGACAAAATACAGCATCCTTTCCTGATTAAAACCCTTCAGAGTGTAGGAATAGAGGGTACATTTCTCAATCTCATAAAAGCCATCTATGAAAAGCCTACTGCAAGCATTATTCTCAATGGGGAAAAGCTGGAAGCCTTTCCCTTAAGATCAGGAACACGACAAGGATGCCCACTCTCGCCACTATTATTCAACATAGTACTAGAAGTCCTTGCAACAGCAATCAGAAGACAAAAAGGGATCAAAGGTATCCAAATCGGCAAAGAAGAAGTCAAACTGTCTCTCTTTGCAGATGACATGATACTCTATATGGAAAACCCAAAGGAATCCACTCCCAAACTATTAGAAGTTATAGAACAATTCAGTAAGGTGGCAGGATACAAAATCAATGCCCAGAAATCAGTTGCATTTCTATACACGAATAACGAGACTGAAGAAAGAGAAATTAGGGAATCCATCCCATTTACAATAACACCAAAAACCATACGTTACCTTGGAATTAACTTAACCAGAGACGTAAAGGACCTATATCCTAGAAACTATAGATCACTTTTGAAAGATATTGAGGAAGACATAAAAAGATGGAAAAATATTCCATGCTCATGGATTGGAAGAATTAACATAGTTAAAATGTCCATACTACCCAGAGCAATCTACACTTTCAATGCTATCCCGATCAAAATACCGAGGACATTTTTCAAAGAACTGGAACAAATAGTCCTTAAATTTGTATGGAACCAGAAAAGGCCCCGAATCTCCAAGGAACTGTTGAAAAGGAAAAACAAAGCTGGGGGCATCACAATGCCGGATTTCGAGCTGTACTACAAAGCTGTGATCACAAAGACAGCATGGTACTGGCACAAAAACAGACACATCGACCAATGGAACAGAATAGAGAACCCAGAAATGGACCCTCGGCTCTTTGGGCAACTAATCTTTGATAAAGCAGGAAAAAACATCCGGTGGAAAAAAGACAGTCTCTTCAATAAATGGTGCTGGGAAAATTGGACAGCTACATGCAAAAGAATGAAACTTGACCACTCTCTCACACCATACACAAAAATAAACTCCAAATGGATGAAAGACCTCAATGTGAGACAGGAATCCATCAAAATTCTAGAGGAGAACATAGGCAACAACTTCTATGACATCGGCCAGAGCAACCTTTTTCACGACACATCGCCAAAGGCAAGAGAAATAAAAGATAAAATGAACTTATGGGACTTTATCAGGATAAAGAGCTTCTGCACAGCCAAGGAAACAGTCAAAAAAACTAAGAGACAGCCCACGGAATGGGAGAATATATTTGCAAAGGACACCACAGATAAAGGACTGGTATCCAAGATCTACAAAGAACTTCTCAAACTCAATACACGAGAAACAAATAAACAAATCATAAAATGGGCAGAAGATATGAACAGACACTTTTCCAATGAAGACATACAAATGGCTAACAGACACATGAAAAAATGTTCAAAATCATTAGCCATCAGGGAAATTCAAATCAAAACCAACACTGAGATACCACCTTACGCCAGTTAGAATGGCAAAAATTGAGAAGACAAGAAACAACAAATGTTGGAGAGGATGTGGAGAAAGGGGATCCCTCCTACTTTGTTGGTGGGAATGCAAGTTTGTACAGCCACTTTAGAAAACAGTGTGGAGGTCCCTTAAAAAGTTAAAAAAAAAAAAAAAAGAGTTACCCTATGACCCAGCCATTGCCCTACTGGGTATTTATCCCAAAGATACAGACGTAGTGAAGAGAAGAGCCATATGCACCCCAATGTTCATAGCAGCATTGTCCACAATATCTAAATTGTGGAAGGAGCCGAGATGCCTGTCAACAGACGAATCGATAAAGAAGATGTGGTCCATATATACAATGGAATATTACTCAGCCATCAGAAAGAACGATTACCCAACATCTGCAGCAACATGGACGGGACTGGAGGAGATTATGCTAACTGAAATAAGTCAAGCAGAGAAAGACAATTATCATATGGTTTCACTCATTTATGGAACATAAGAAATAGCAGGAAGATCAGTAGGAGAAGGAAGGGAAGAATGAAGGGGGGTAAACAGAAGGGGTAATGAACCATGAGAGACTATGGACTCTGGGAAACAAACTGAGGGCTTCAGAGGGGAGGGGTAGGGGACTGGGATAGGCCGGTGATGGGCATTAAGGAGGGCATGTATTGCATGGTGCACTGGGTATTAAGTGCAAATAATGATCATGGAACTTTACATCAAAAACTAAGGATATACTGTATGGTGACTAACATAATGTAATAAAAAATTATTATATAAAAAAAGGAAACAAATCCTCTTCCATTAAAATTTTATCATGATGTTGCAGCAATTTAGTCACATCTTCAGGCTCCACTTTAAATTCAGTTCTCTTGCTATTTCCACCACATCTGCATTTCCTTCCTCCACTGAAGTCTTGAAACTCTCAATGTCATCCATGAGGGGTTGGAACCAACTTCTTCCAAACTCCTGTTCATGTTTCTATTTTGACCTCTTCCCATGAATCACAAATGTTTTTAATGACATCTAGAATGGTGAATCCTTTCCATAATGTTTTCAATTTACTTTTCACAGATCCATCAGAGGGGTCATATTCCAGAGCATCTGTGGCCTTATGAAATGTATTTCTTAAATAAGGAGACTTGAAAGTTCAAATTACTCCTTGATTCACAGGCTATGGAATGACTGTCATGTTAGCAGAAATAAAAACATTAACAGCGTTGTACATCTCCATCAGAGCTCTTGGGTGACCTGGTGCATTGTCAATGAGCAATAATATTTTGCAAGGAATCTTTTCCTGAGCAATAGGCCTCAACAGTGGGCTTAAAGCAATCAGTAAACCATGTTATAAACAGATGTGCTCTGATCCATGCTTTGCTGTTCCATTTGTACAGCAAGTGCAGATTTAGCATAATTCTTAAAGGCCCTGGGATTTTCAGGATGTCAAGTGAACACTGGCTTCAACTTAAATCACCTGCTACATGAGCCCCTAAAGAGAAGCTTTGAAGCCAGGAATTGATTTCTCTCTAGTTATGAAAGTTCTAGAGGACATCTTCTTCCAATGTGAGACTATTTCATTTACACTGAAAACCTGTTGTTTGGTGTAGCCACCTTCATTAATTATCTGGGATAACTTGCTGTTTCACCTTGCACTTCTGTTACAGAGACAACATCTTTCCTTAAACCTCACCAACAACCTCTGCTAGCTTCAAACTTATGTTCTGCAGCTTCCTCACCTCTCTCGGCCTTCATAGAATTGAAGAGAGTGAGGGCCTCACTCTGCATTAGACATTGGTTTAAAGGACTGTTGTGGCTGGTTTGATCTTCCAACCAGACCACTAAATTTTCCTCATATCAGCAATAAGGTTATTTTGCTTTCTTATTCACATGTTCTCTGGAGTAGCACTTTATTTCAACAACTTTTCCTTTGCACTCACAAGTTAGCTGTTTGGTCCAAGAAGCCTAGCTGTCAACCTATCTTATCTTTCAATGTGCCTTTTTCATTAAGCTTCATCATTTCTAGCTTTTGATTTAAAGTGAGACACATGGGACTCTTCCTTTCACTTGAACATTTAGATGCCATTGCAGGTTATTAATTAGCCTAATTACAATATTATTTTGTTTTGGGAAATAGGCCCAGGGAGAGAGAGAGAGAAGGGGGAAACAGCCGGTGGGTGGAACTGTCAGAACATACACTACATTAAGTTCACTATCTTCTATGGACGTGGTTCACGGCACCTCCTAACAATAGTAACATCAAGCATCACTGGTCACACACCACCAGAATATCAAGTTTCAATGATTGTGAAGATTACTAAAATGCAACAGAGACAAGTAAGCAAATGCTGTTGGAAAGGTGGCACCATTAGACTTGCTCAGTGCAGGGTTGCCACAAACCTTCGATCTAAAAAACAAAGCCAATATCTGAGAAGTGCAATAAAATGAGGTATACGTGTACATACATTAGATTTGGAAAAAGTCAATGTAAGCTATTTTGTTTGCTTCTGGACACCAGGCAGAGAGGTCTGGGGGAGTTGGGATTGCAGAGCTGCCAGATTTGTTCAAGACCAAAGGTTTGCCAAATGCCTGGTATTGAACTGAGCTGTCTGAGGGTCAAAACTTGTGTTTGGGAAACAAAGATTTATAATGATACTTAAATTTAAAAAGGCAGGGAGCACCTGGTGGCTCAGTCAGTTGAACATCTGACCCTTGATTTCAGCTTAGGTCATGATCTCAGGGTCATAGGATTGAGCCCCACATTGGGCTCTGCACTCAGCAGAGAATCTGCTTGAGATTTTCTCTTCCTTTCCCTCTGTCCCTTCTTCCCTGCCCCATTCTCTCTCTCAAATGAATAAATAAATCTTTTTAAAAAACATGAAATAGATAAAAATCTAGATTCAGTAAAATATAATTTTGTTTATATTTTTCTATATTATGCTGACAATTTTCCACTAATTTAATAATTTGTTAAAACAATCTGGTAACCCTATCAGTGCCAAGAAAGTGACTCACACAAGAATTTCCTATGCGTCTTTCGGTTGGTATTTATACACAACAGAAGGGAACACAGAACCAGGTCAGTGTTGGTGGGTAGAAAGGGAAGCCTGAGAAAGCGTTCTGCCAGCAGCAGAGAAGGGTAATGAAATGAGAGGCTGAGACTCAGGTTTCCAGGGAGCAGGAGGGGTTCTGCTCAGAGGGCAGGTGGGTCAGAGTTAATACCAAGAATGTTATTCATAGTTAGGTCTCCTGCATTCCTTAAGGGAAGGGGCGTGGAAGGGCTGGCCAAGATGAGATACCAAGGATAATGTTGAAAACTGAGCCTGTTTAGTCATACACAATAGTTAATATGCTTGCTATCTTTGCCACAAAGAAGTTTTGCATGAGAAATAACTATTCCCTGTACTATCTCTCAAACGAAAAGCTTCCAAATGTCCACGTATTCATTAAATTTAATTGGCAAGTGAGCTCAAATATAGCTTCTTTTGAGTCTCTAGGAACTTCCAGCTATTGCTTTTTAGGTGTTTCAATGATCACCTTGCATGGAAAGTTGACTTGAAAATTCCAAGACCCTAGAAGCAGAATTCTCTCAGCCTTAAAGCCAGCCTCAGGCAAAGTCCTCCAATGCTCTTGGTGGAACGCAGGACAATTCAGAGCTTTAGCCTAGGCCTTCAAATCTAAATTTAAAAAATTTACAATTTTCCTGGATTCTTATACCTTACATATGCATGGGTTAGAGAAGTTCTCTCAAAAAACGTTCTTAGCCATATGCTTCGTATGCTTTTAAGAACAACAATAACAACAAAACATTTTAACATTTTATGCTAGTTAAAAGGCACTATGTTGTCCAACAAACCCATATCTAACAGCATGCTGATTATTAAAGAGTTGACTGTTAAGATTATGAAAACAAAAGCACTTGTAGGATGTACCCTTAAAGTACAAGCTTCCTACTTAGAATTCCAACAAACCATTTCATGCTTAGCTTAAGCTAACTATCTTACACATCACACCATATATACTAATGTATCTTATTGTTCTCATTTTAGTATATGTGCTGCCCAAGTGAGCACTATACTGTTGTATTTTAAAGAATGTTATAGACACAACAGTTAAGCTGGATAAAAATCCCCTAAAAATCACTGTAAACTTTACCTACATATATTAGTCTAAGCTCTTTTTTTTTTTAACTCTTCTGTAGAAATGTGTCATATTATTTGGCATCTTTGCTTTTTATAGCACAAAACTTCATAATCTCAAATACCAGGATTTTTACAATGTTCATATATGTGTATTTTTATAATTTTAAAAAACATTAAAGACTTCTTTTATGTTACTACCTGAAATGAAGCTCTTCAATCATTTCTCATGGGGAAACTTCTATACTTAGAGCAGTTTACTACAGATGCCCACACTCCATCTCCAGAGATTCACAATCAGTTGATTTTGGGGTAGGATACAGATATTGTTTTCCAAGTTCCCCAAATGGATCTATTTTGCTGCCAAGGTTGAGAAACTCAGTGTTGTTCAGAAACCTGGTGAAGGGAATTTTATATTCTAAGTTATAAATTTTTAATAGGTAAAAATCTAATTGGCTTCTTGCTAAAAATCTAGATTATCAGCGCATAGCCACAAAAATTCTGGGTAAATAGGTCTCAAGTATCACCAAGGAATCTGTGTTTTCAACGACAGCCCCTGTTCTGTTACAGGAAGTTAAACATCCACAATTTGAAAAACAGTATTGTATAATATTGGGAATGAATATTGTGAGTCACAGTGGCTCAGTATAGATGTATTAAATTGGATATTGGGTCAGAACGTCCTAATTTTGTTAAGTGATTCCATAGGTAGTAACAATCTCAGGAGTTTGGCTAGCAGTCTAGCCAAGCGGTCTTTAAGGATGAAGCAAAGTTCTATAGGATTAAGGGCAAAGATACACTCTTACTTGAGGTTGCAGAGCAACCCACAAATGAAAGGAACAATTCAATAAGAATAGTAGACATCTGAGGTTTTATACAACTAGCCTTTACTCCTATTTTAGCACTTCTCCAAGTGTGGTCCTTGGGCCACCATCAGGTCAGGCCAAGAACCAGGAACTTGTAAACATGCAAACTATAACACCTTATTCCAGACCCACTAAATCAGAAACTCTGGGGAGGAGACCCAACGATCCATTTTAACAAGCCCTCTTGGTGATTGTGATATACACACAAATTGGAGAATCACTGCCCTGTTCTTTTGGTAAGAATTCTTTTAATATAAGCTTCCCAGTTTTCTTGTAGGAAACCATCCTTCTTGCAAATTCAGTTTACATCTTACGAATGTGGTGATCCTACCTCATTCCTCACCTCTGGAGTGGACCTGTAAACGTGCAAAACCAAAAAGGTTCGATTCTAAGTCTCAACGCTGAAAGAACAATCCAGAGCATCTATCAGTAAGGGGATGAAAATGAAGACCAACACTTCAGAAAGCAGAAGCAAATGATGGAGAGAGGCCTGGAAACTCGTTTGAGCACCAGGATCAGGTCTTAAATGTGCTCTTGTTACAGGAGTTAATATAGTCCCTTTTATTAAATAAGTTGGAGTTGGGTTCCTGTTACTGGCAGTTAGAGTCAGTTTGATGAACAGGAACAGGATCCATTATAGAAAGCAGACTTCAGTGACTGAACACAGAATACAAGTCACAGAATGATGTGCGTACAGCACTTAAGTGTTACGGGCTCAGGCCAAACAGGTGCAGAATCAGACTGGGACCAAGTGAGAAGAGGATTTGGGGCTTCAGTTGCAGTTTGAATATATAAGCAGTTAGGTATTTGGTGCCTGTGTGCATCAGGCTGGCTTAAACTGTCAGAAGCAAGAAGCAGAAACTATCCTGCCTTCCCATGTTTTCCTGCCCTTTCCTGGGGTGCCATGCCAGGGACATGGAACCCTGGCCTGATGAAGAATGTGGTTGCTTGTTTTATGATTAACTCTTGATGTGGTAGGAACATCACTTCTCTGTCTCCCTTCCTTGTGGGAACATTTAAAATGAATTAAGAATGGACATTTTTTGGGAACATCTCAATTGCATTTGCTCCAATTGCACACACTCACGGTAGCCTTCACATTCAGAAGACTGCGGCTTTGAATTGTTTGATAAAAACATGATTCGGCCTGTGTCAGGTGGTTACCATAGGATTGCCGAAATCGCAGAAGCAATTTTTGTAAGTCCTCATAATGGCAGTAGTCAGTAAATGAAAAAGTTTCTGGGAAATTACCGGCATCAGCGATGCTCACCACGAAAGGCTGTTTCGGGTCCTTCAGGAGCGGCCGCCTGTCCTCACCCGGCTGTTTCCGCCGCGTCTCGGCAGTGCCACCCTCTGCAACCACCGACTTACTCGTTACACAGGGTCATTCCCGAGTGTTTTCTCTATAGAAATGTGCTTTCCATATAGTGATTGACAAGGGGCTTTTTGTAGTTTATTGTTAATATTTTAGCCCCATTTTATTTGGATAGATTATTCCAGAGACCCTATACAGTTGACCCTTGAAAAACATAAGGCCTAGGGACACTGGGCCCACGTGGTTGAAACATCTGTGTGTAGCTTTGGACTCCCCAAAACCTCAACTACCAATAGCCTGCTGCTGACTGGAAGACTTACTGATAATAGTTAACACATGTTTTGTGTATTATATACTGTATTCTTACAGTAAAGCTACAGAAAATGTGAAGAATATCGTAAGGAAAATAAAATAAATTTATAGTATTATATTTGAGAAAAATCTGTTTTTAAGTGGATCTGCGTAGTTCAAACCTGTGTTGTTTAAAGGTCAACTGCATTTTCTAGAAAGAACAGGCCAGCTTTAGGCATGTAGAAGCTTCCCGTTTGGCCCCTTCTGTGTTAATAGCTTACTACTTTACAGTCTCTCCCAACACACCACACTGAGGAGGCTGTTGTGATGGTCAGTATTTGCAGAACATTCGTATGTGCCAGATACTCCACCAAACATTTCTGTAGGCATGATCCCATTTATGTCCTGCGGTAATCCTGCGAGAGAGGGGTTACCTTCATTTCACTGGCAAGGAAACGGAGATGCAGAGAGGCTAACTAACTTGCCCATGCACGGAGGGAGCTAGGATCTGAACTCGGGCTGTCTGACGGGAGAGCTCATGCTTTTGATGCAGAACAGAACAAAACACTATAGACTACATATCCTTTCTCCAGGTATAAAGTTTTTATACATAGAAATGTAATTGTACTGTAAGCCACATGAACCTGTTTCTCTTTTCTAACACATAGCAAGTCTAACAGTGAGTATCACATAGAAGGTAATTGATCATTATTTATGAGTAAATATCTGAGTGGGATTTAGGCTACTATCCAGCAGAAAGCTGATTTTGGAGGATAGACCTACATGTGATTAGATATCCTAAGGCATTCAGCTTTCTAATTTCTGAAAGATGATTTGATACACATGGAAAATTCTATAATATTCCATCTTGAAATTTGCTTAATAAGCTACTCTGACAATACACTGAAGGCTTTTTTTTTTTTTCTTCTGATTATCTAACCTCTTGGGAACATTGAGAAGTTACTGAATTGTAACTTGGGAGCTATTTAGCCTGAACTTCTATCCACTTCTATCCACACTTCTCTTGACAGGTAATCATTGAGCCTCTGAACATTTCAAGCGACAGAGAGCCCTTTACAACATAAGGCAATTCATTCCATTTTTGAGTGACTTTAATTGTTTAGAAAGTTCTTTCTTATAGTTGGTTGAAATCTCCTTTCTTGCAATTTCTTCCCATGGTTCTTAGTTTTGTCCTCTGGAGCTACTCTGAGTGACTGGCAAGACAGGTCTATATGCTATTCCTTCAAATATTTAAAGGCAGTAATAATGTCCCTCTAGATTTTCTGTGCTGCAGGCTAAAAATCCCCAGGTCCCTCGAACATTTCCCACGATGCAGGATTTTAGCATCCTAGCAGCCGGTTCGCCTTTAAAAACCATCCTCTGACAGAGGTGGATTTACCACGAAGCAAAGGGCTTCAGGCTCCACTTGCACGGGCTGCTCCCACAGCCTTGGCAGAACACGGAGCAGTGTGTTTACGTAGGATTATGCTTTGTAAAACTAGCCAAAGCAACATATTTAAATCCTTAAGACTAACTTTTGGTCTAGGTGAGAATGCCAGGTGGCTTTGGATTTGCCACAAGCATTTTTGGATTTGGCTGGTTGAAGATAGCTTTCAGTGGTTTAGGGGGCTATACCTGTGTGTTTGCAGTCTCCTCTGTGACTGTTAAGCTATTACTAATTATTCCAGAGTAGGAATGCCTTGCAGGAATCTTTCTAGAGCTGCTACGTCAACTTCTGGCAACCTAACTTGAGAAAACGGAAGACAACTTGGTTAGTGCGTATCATCAGGTCAAAGGATATTTAAAATTAGTTAGTGCCTAAGAAATTTTGAAATGACATGAAATCTTACAGCTCATACATGAATGAGACTTGAGAATAGTTTTCCTAAAGTTGGCAATAATCCTAAACATTTAGATCATATTACCAAGGAGTTGTGAATCTGGGTAAAAAGAAACTTTCTAAGCAATCAATACTAAAAACATTTCAGTCAGCCATGCTAGAAGGCTGAGCTCTTTCCTCTACAAAAGAGATTACAAAACTGCTCTTTATGGAAAGAGGTGAATGAGGCTGTACAGCCAACATTTTAGTGGTGTGTCAGGCAGTTAATGCAATTTTATTTTTGAATTTTGTTAAATTTGTGGCATCTCTCAGCTTGTCATTTGTGATCTTTTCCATTTTTATACTTAGTTTTGTATTTTTAATCTGTAATTTTTAAGGTGCTCAAAATTGTGTAAGTTTTTTTCTCTACAGAACCTGGATCTACTCTGCTCTCTGAACTCTGAAGTTTGAACAGAAATATTGCAATGGGACTTTTACAGATACTAACTAGATTCCATCAGCTTTTTTGGCAGTCTTGCCACACGGATCACAAAATTGCTGAATCAGAATTTGGGGGTTCAGTATAACCTCAAAGGTCATCTAAACCCAATGCTCATTCTATGCTCAAATTCCTTGTTGATACCCCTGCCAGGCAGCCCATGGTTGAATGCTTCCTGTGACAGCAAAGTCATTATGCCCTGTGGAATCCATTATATCTTTGAACACCTCTAAATTTCAGAAAGTTTCAACAATGCCTCTTGTTGGACTTGCTGTAAAATTAAATCTTTCTCTTTACATTTTTTAGATAAACTGACTTTATCTAAATCTAATTTTTAAAACAGCTTTATTGATATATAATCCACATAGCATATTTACCCCTTAAAGCATGCAACTCAAAAATTTTTAAGCAAAGTTACAAGGTTGTTCAACCATCACTACTGTATAATTTTGTAGCATGTTTGTACCCCATGAAAGAACCTGGGTACCCATTAGCAGCCATTCCCATTTCCTCTATCTGCACCCGCACGAAGCCCTAAGCAACCACTGATCTACTTTCTGTTCCTATTAATTTACCTATCATAGAAATTTCATACAAATGGAATCACAGAATATGTAGTATCAAAATTCTAAAAGTACATCTTCAGAAAGCCATTTTGATGGAAAGTAGGACTTGGAAAGTATCATTGTGTTCCATGTTGAGGTCGTTTGTTCATATGCCCATTTTATTACAGAGCTTAATATGATCAAAGTCCAGTATGGAAAAGGAAAGTGGTATCATAAAAATGCAACACGAAGCCCAAGGCACGTGCATACAAGATAGGACTTGGCTCAAGCTAAGTCAGGCCTATGAAGCCCAGTGTATCTGTAGGTTTATTTAGGTCATATTTTAGGATAGTTACATGACTTATTACTTTTATGGTTGAAAACACAAATTATATAATGACAGTACAGAAAAACGTTCATACTCTACAAATTGCTAGCTATTGTTATGATCATTGAAAATAATGATAACTATACCTGGAACGGTTCGTTTTAAGAGATTTTAAAATTATCTTAGGATATTTATCAATAATCTCTGGAATGAGTTTTAGAGGGAAAATTCTTGTACAGCATGTGGGCTTTTTTGTGTTTTTATTTTTATTTATTTATTTATTTTTTATTTGACAGAGATAGAGACAGCCAGTGAGAGAGGGAACACAAGTAGGGGGAGTGGGAGAGGAAGAAGCAGGCTCACAGCAGAGGAGCCTGATGTGGGGCTCGATCCCATAACACCGGGATCATGCCCTGAGCCGAAGGCAGATGCCCAACTGCTGTGCCACCCAGGCGCCCCTGTTTTGTTTGTTTTTTAATCCCCTATAACCTCACAAAACTTTTGGGCACCATTGTTTTGTCAAGTTACTACGTGGCACCTTTGGCTTTTTTGAAATATGGCAATTGTCACCAATACAGCCACCACCTCTGCTGTCAGATGTTCTGATACTAGGTTTAAGTCATTTGCTATTTGAGATATCCCAAATAAAAGTGTTGATACAAATGGGTTTTTTTTTTTTTTTAGTTTTCCATTATGTATTTTAAAACCCCACAAACAATAGTGATATATAACAAATTCAGCAACAGTGGATAAAATATTTATCTTTGATCACTGAACTAAAAATGATCAAGTTATCAACATTTAAAAAGGGCATTAGAGGCCAAAGCAATTTAACGTGTTCCTTTCATCTTCTATCTTTATCTGTTGTGAAAAATAAAAGCAGCATTTTTTATCTTCCATTATATAAAAGATTCTGTCTATAGTGTTGGCCTCATTTCTTTGAAAATCTATTTTGAAAACTCTAGAATTAAATGTAGATATAGTTTTAAGTTTCCTTAGTCTGTTGAAACTTAGTACAGTAGGAGGAGACTAACAGAATAAATGGTGGATTTAATACTTATGCAACAGTGTTGCCTGGTGACAAATTTTATGTGTGTGCCTTTTGCCTTCTGGAAACTATTTTCGAGGTTGATACAAATCTGTGGAACGTTTATGAAATCGCTAGTTCCCTAGACCTTTAATGAGTACTTCAAAATGTCTACAATTATGTTTTGTGGTTGTTAACAATGATTAATAAAAGGTTTTTTAAATGTTAAGTTGTATCATCTTTGTAAAAGCAGTTATTTCTTCCAAATTCTCTCAGAAGTTCTCTTAAGCTCTACTACAAACAAGGAGTCTTTTATGTAATATCCTGGCTTTCTTCATACGCAGAATACTGTGAAAATAACTGAATTGCTGAGGATATTGAACCAATAATGAAGGTTGGATAAATTTAATGCTCTCCAGCTTATATTTCTCTCTGCCCCTAGAGCAGTAGGATTCTCACAATTTTAGCATGGCTTTGGAGCAGGGGAAGATATATGCATTTTTATATATTTAATGTATATTGCTTTTTATTTGTATTAATTCAAATGGGCCCATATGATTTCTTTGCAATGATCTTGGGGGGAAATCTACCCAAGTTTCAAGATCATTTATTGCCACTGAAGGAAACCTGTCAATCATTTCCTTTATAGGGATATTGGTTTGGGTTCCTGGTTAACTCAGATACAGCAAAGTATTTTCTCATGTGGCGGTAATGCCTGGGAAAGAAGTAAGACTGTCCATGTGAACAAGGAGGTCAAATCAGCCCAGGGCCGTTTGGGCAGCGGTGTCTGGGAGTCTTCCTGGTGCCAAGCTTAACACAGCCCAGAGAAACTCTCTGTTTCCCATTTACTACCATGCACACCCTTGAAGTGAACTGAAGGGGGCAATATTCACCAAGAAAATTCAGTAGGACCGTCCTTGGGAAACAAACATGCGAACATGTTAACATTATTTAAGACATCCCTAGTTTCTATGCGCCAGCTGCCACTGCCGTCATACAGCTACACACAGTGCACAACTACTTAGGGGCTACAATTTTCACATATCATGGGGTGTGTTATAGATTATATTCATAGATAATATCAAGTTTGCTTTTGTCCTCCCGCAGGTCTGGCTCAAACTCAGCAAACTATTTTTCTACTAAACGCAGTCGGTGGAAAGTCCCTCACAGGATGAATGTTGGTTGTTTTCATACACACAAGATTATTTCTGCTTTCAGTTCGGCCAATGTGGATAGACAGAATAGACAGACCAGGCTCTACGCTGCCTCTTCATCCAAGAGCCTTTTTTCTATTTCAGGTTTCTTCCAGGCCTTAGTAAGGAAAAAATTTCCCTTAATAGGGATACATTTTAGACTTGTGCCACAAGTAGTCATCAATTTGTGCCTAAATGTTATCAGATAATAATATATCAAGCCCAGTTAATCATTTGGAAGTAAATATATGTGAATGAATGTGAAGGTTGAGTGTGAATATCTAACTTCCTGCCTATAACATAGCATCTAATAAAACGGAATGTAAATAACATCCGCACAGCTGGGATTTCTGGTGACCCTGCCAAAAACTAAACAAAAAACAACCATGTTCTTTAAGTCTGTATTTGCTCCTTCCGTCACAGCAGCCACACCACCCTAGTTTGCCTGTTCCAAAAAGTTTGTGATTCTTAAACCACTCCTCTTTACCCAAGATAATGCTATCTGCAGCAAAAATCCCTTCTATCCTACTTCTATTACTGAACTATTTTATTCTTCAATCTGAAAGAAGACCCTTGGGAGGATTTGAGTTAGTAGACGAGATATTGTTTCAAAGACATAATTTAGGGAGGTTAATATTTTTGTTGTTTGGGGGGATTTCAATAGCTTTATTTTCTATACACAGAAAACTCGACATACATGATTCTATATAAATTCATTAATATAGACACAAACTATACTTTTACAGGGTAAGTGACATGTTTGACTATAGATAATGTTCTCCACACCTTCATCTCTCTACCTCTAAAATGAAAAAGTTGGATTAAATAAGCATAGGAAAGAACTCACTTTCCAATCCAATGCAATCATTTTAGAGATCAAGAATTGGAACCAAGAAATGAAGACTTGATTGTCCAAGGTCAAAGAGCTGAAGAGTGGAGACTAGAACCCAGGTTTGTAGAAGACTACTCCAGGCTTTCTCCACCAGAAAGGTAGTGCGGTGCTCCTAAAACGAATGCTGCCCCCTGATATTTGTGGTCTCTCAGTAAACCCAATTGCTCAAGGGTCACGGTAATGACAAGACACATACACAAGCAGTCGTTTACTGAGCCAGACTAAGAATGCCAATGTTTGCGTGTACAGTTATCATGAAATTTCTTCTTCCAATCAAGGAAGAATGAAGAAAGAGCAAAGATTGAGATGAAGGCAAAAAGGAGAGGGGCATGAAGAGAAGGCTCCATGAAAGACAAAGGGAAAGCAAAGATGTAGAGATGATGGGGTGGGGGTCAGGGAAAGGGAGGTGGATTCCTATATGTTTGCTGAAATATAAAAGTTTTCTGTAAGTTGCCAGGAACTTACTTTCCTTCAGTCCCCCCTCATTTAGTAGGGTTTTTTTCCTTTCTCCCCTTTCTCTCTTCATAGGACTTCTCTTTATTTCATTTTAGCCCAACATCTGCTCGTTTTTATTACTTGATTTTGCTTAATTTCTAGATGTTAAAATGTTTATACTTACGTCACTTCATTTCTTAGTTCAGAAACCATTTAAGAATTAGCAGTCTTGAGTTGAGTCTGAATTGAAAGTTTGAACTGGATTGCCAAAGAATTTACCTTAAAATTAAGAGCCTCCCACAACTGCAAATTTAGAGGTTTGCGTAACACTCCCGAGACATTTTTATTCAAGTACTTACAAAATGACAATTGTCAGTCGTATAAACTATCTGCTTAAACCACCTGAGGCATACTCTTTCTCCAGAAACTTTTTCTAATAAAATAATTTGCTATGATAATCTTGTTCTGCCCCTTGGGCTCTTTAAGACAATGCAATGCTCTTATGTTACTCTATAGAACATTTAAGAATCAAGTGGGTTAAATATTAGCAAACATCAAGGCTACCCAATGTCTTATGAATATTTTTACACACTCAGTCATCAAGCATGTCCGTTTCAAGGAGAATGGTGAAGAACCAACCCCATACTCAACTCAAAACTATGGATAGGTGTTGCTTTGGGACAATCTTTTTTATGATTTAAAAAAAAGGAAGGAAGGAAGGAAGGAAGGAAGGAAGGAAGGAAGGAAGGAAGGAAGGAGACTGCTTTTGGGAGGATGCACACATTTCAAAGAACTGATGTCCTTCTCCAAATAGAATGCCATTATTTGCATTCATGTGTGGTTAGAGGTCTTTTCACAATATGTATTAACAGTGTTTTTACAACCTTAACTCTGAGACTCCTTTACAAAAGTAACTTCCCTTCTTTGCACTATCTGTCGTCATAACTACTCTTCCCACTGCTCTGGTTGTCCACCCATCTTTACTGATGCTACAGTAATTATAGTAAGTAGATTCAGTTTTTCCTCCATCACCATGAGTATTAACTTCCCTCTAACCACTGCTTTCCAGAAAATGTACTGCTTCCGTCAGACACCTAAAAGATACTACGATTTTGAGGTCATTATTGATTTCTAAGATGATCAGAAGTTTTCTTAATTTAGCTCCGTGTGTCTTCTTAAATGAGGTCAATGAATGTAAGAAGCTTTCCTACAGAGCATGTCAGGTTATAGAGACCATCTCTGAGCCTTTGGACTCACCACATCTACAAACAGATGACCACCCAACAATGCAGGCAGAAGCGCACTTTGCTCTGACTACGAAAGAGGGTAGAATTATGGCGGATTAAGTACAGTACATGTATTCATGTGGGTATTTTCAGGTCACCACTCCCTCACAAACGTTTCTCAACAAAATTTAGAAGTTCAACAGTCAGCAAAGTACATCTTTCTCTTCATAGAACTTTGTATCCTCTTGTCCTTTAGTTCTCTCCCGTGTGAAACATCTTTAAGGTTTAAAGCAACTATGTAAATTTAGAGGATAATCTGGCAAAAGGGACCAATAAATTTTAAATTAACTTCATATTGGTAGGTCTTCAGAATGGAAAATAAAAATCTGTATTTACTAGAATCTGACCACAGTGGGCAGGCTGCTTGAAACTAAGTTTTGAATTAATGCTGAAAATATTTTTTAAATGTACGTAATATGGTAAAGTGGGAACAAACATTGTCTTTAGTCAAAATACCTAAATTTCTCCGTTGTTTATGACCTTGACTGTGCCAAATTCTTTTAAAAATAGTTACGGGAGTGGACATGAAAAAAGCACCAAATATATGGATTAAAACAGTTGTAGTTGGTTTTGTGAATTGATATATTATGCACTCTCCATGTTTTATATAAGTGTATGTATATAACATATATGTGACATGTATGATATATAACATATATAAATGATTATATATACATATATATATAAATGGCTTCTTGAATTATATCAGATTTGATGCAGTAATTTAAAGCTACCATAAAAAAACCCTAGAAACTGTCCACTTTCATATGGAGTCAAGGTTCTGGGTACTTCTGTAGACTACACTTCTCAGCCATCCTCTGAAAGACCACCAACCCGCACATCTTTCCATATGCAGCCCTCAGTCCCAAGCGGGGCCTTCAACAACCCATTCCCAAGAAACATGTGGTTTCATGTCCTTGTTTCTACTCCCAAGGGCTTTCCATCTAGATACAGAGGTTCACATATTAACAGAAAGATTAATAAGGAGCCATCTATTATGGGACTAAAATCAGTTCTCATCTAACGCTGAAAACTGAAGTACTTACAAGAAAACTAGCTTTGTGAGGACTATATGCCACTAAATAATGACATATTCTTTTCCATTTAGTATAACCTCAAGCTTTAAGTTAAGAACATTTTCTGGTCTCAACTACATTAATAAAACCATGATACAAAATGACCTGCTTAACCTGCTAACATGTCATTTTTACTTTTTTGGGAGGGTATATGGTCTGCATTTCTATTTTTTGTGATGCTGTCCCTTTCCTTGTCATTGAAACAACAGAAGCTGCCTTTGTACAAATTCCATGGTGACCCAATACTGTCCTCACAGACATCTGTTCTTTTAGGGGAAAGTGGATACTTTCACACATTTCTGTTGAAATAAGGTAGCTTATTTGACCTTTTGATGAATCGTCTGTCCTGGTAGTTAGAGTGAGCAAGAGCAAGATTCCATTTGCACAGCAGGACTCACAGGAAATTAGGGAGTAGAATAGGACTTAGCAAAATTTCCTATTTTGACAATAGCCATCATTTTTGTCCTTTGCATCTTACAGTCTTTATAATGATGAGAAATTTGTCTAATGAGTCACTTATAGCAAAGATGCTGGAAGACGATGGGAAAAAGAGCAAATTCTTTTCTACTAGGCAATTTTAGGATAATATATTATGCTACAGGCTGGAAATACAAAAACCATCTTATTAAATCACATCATAAATGACCCATGTAGAACAGTTTATTTTTCACTGGCAAGGTGAGGGGGTGTGGGGCCAAATAAATCAAAATGAACAAGGCAGTAATTGTTCCTCCCATGATATCATCTTAAATGTGGAAGTAATGAAGGAAACAATTTAGATAAGAAATGTTTTGTTGGGCAGCTCATATTTATATTTAGAAAGAAAGACTTCATGCCTCTGTGACATAGCCTATTTTATATGAAAAGTAAATTTTGGAAGAATACAAAGTTAGATTATGAAGCAGGGAAGGATATACTAGTAATTGTACCCAATTGGAGTATAAGAAACATTCAAACTTTTAAAAATAACTTTTGATAGGAACCCCAATGCTTACAGGGATTAACATTCAGAAAGCAGTATCTTTTAGATTCATAAGGGCATAGATTACACAGTAATATAATGACCATTATTATAGTGAGTTTAGAATACACATTCCTGGAAATTGACAATATATTCATAGGCAGTGATATTAGGAGTTCAAATAGCTCTTAAGTAGGGTTAGGTATAATCTCATTGGTGATGATCAGTGATAGACTGATTTTTCTAATAGTACAAAGCAGGTAGATTATGAAGCAATATTTGGCTCTTCGATAATTTCTTTTTTAAATCTTGTGCTAAATAATGAGGGCTTATAAAAAGCTTTTGTTTTTTGCATATTTAGACAAAATGATCAAGTGTCAAAACTATATTACAAACAGCAACCAACTCTAGCTCTTTTACAATTTGTACTCCTTTCACTTAAATGACGCTGTTATTTAGGGTTTGGCCAGATAGGAATTTTCTCTCCCAAACAGGAGTGGATGTTTAAATAGTGAAACATTGAGCAGCCAGATGGGAATGTGATGTGGCAAACAGGAAAGTGTGTGATGTTTAAGGAATTTAGATCCAGGGTTGATGAGCACTTAGAGACTGTATGACACCTTCTACAGAAACTTTGAATGTGTCTCTAGGTCCTTTAAAGTCCTAATTAGAAATAAAAAGGGTTTTGCTAGGTCTTTAAAGAGAAAGTAAACAAAGGTTAGGTACTATTGAATGATGCCAAATAACAGGATATTTTTTTTACTCTTGGATCGTGGCCTATACCAACCACCATTTTGAGGAGCTACAGGTAAAGGATAAAATATTCTTGGGAAGTGAGAAGATTGGGTAATTCAGGAGGCTTGTTGACTATATACAGAAGTCTATCTGATCATGTCATTTTATCAACATTCCCATCCCTTCAGATAAAGTTAACAATTCCTCACCCAGGTGAATACACAGGATTTTCTTAACCATAGCCCCTAACTTGCAGCTTCTCTATCTGCACCTTACTCTTCTATACCCAGTCCATGGCAAAACAAGCCATAGACACACACACACACTGCAGCCATCTAGACCACTCATCTATGGTGCCCACAGCGGGACATGGTTTTTGTTTTATCTTTGGTCGCTTGACTATGTTCAGGACAACTTCTACCCCACATGTTCCTTGTCAAGTCTCATCCTTCTAGCCTCATCTCTGTTTACACCCTTTTCAGGGAGCCTTTCCTGAACCACTGCCTCCAGCTTAATCTGGGTTTGGTAGGCATCCTTTTATGGAGCTCCAACAGCTTCTTAATTTTAACTGAAGTGTTGGGCTCAGCATACACTACCATAAATGTCCATCTACTAATTTGAACACCCTTCTAAAGTCTTTGAAAGAAGAGATTATGTCCTACTAGTATTAAAGTATGATTTGACATCAGAACACTAGTAAAGTATCTAGACGCTAAGAAGTTAATGAAAAAAAACGAGTCAATTTAAAGTTCTATACAACACACAGTATCTAGAAATTAAGATAATTTAAACTATTAACATCAGTTTGGCAAATGTGATTTCATAGGTGATATTAGCATAGTTATTGTATGCTGGGCCAAGGTAGCTCTGTATCTGGAACATTTTTTACAATTGTATGCATATTTTTAAAATGCCCAAATATTTTATGCTGATGAAGGAAAAAAAACTGATTTTTAATCTACTAGAGGCTACTTTTCAGCATTTGGATATTTGTCCTACCAAAATAACCTTCACCATTTGTTACATATAGTTTTGCTTTTTTTCAAAAGCATGCTATTTTGATTATTTGAATCTGAAGACTGAACTACCTGAAAAGAAGCATTTAAAAAAAAAAAAATAGAAGACTAGCTAGGATATCCCCGTGGAAGAGTATTACAAACAACTCAGTGAGACTGTACATGAATGATGATTTCCTAAAATATCTTGGAAAACAGGTACCATGGTAAAATCTATTAGTAAAATGTTATCTTCTGAAAACATGTAACCTAGAATATTCCTGTCTTAATTTGCTAAAGGGTAGGTGTAGACATCTTGTAGACTAGACTTTTCAAACAGGGGTCTGCAGTTCAGCCTCTATCAGAAAATGAGGGCAACTTGCTAAAAATGCAGCTTTGTAGCCCCACTCCACACTAATTAGAATCTCTGAGACTAGTTTCTGGCTTTGCGGGGGCAGGGAGGGGCATAAAAGGAACCCATACTTGGTTTAATGCTCCACTGTCATGGTCTTGAAATTCTCACTGACTTTTAAGGAAGAGGCTTCACGTTTTTATTTTGCACTGGGTCCTGCTCATGATGTCTGGTCCTGGGTAGGAACCCTCAGAAATCTGCATTTTCGACACGCACAGCAGGTGATTTTGATTCAGGCATCCGCAAACCACACTAATACACACCAAAGACTTCGAAGGTAAAAAACCAAAGCAGCATTACTCCGGACATGATTATCAACTAGGAAGGGCCTACAAACGCAAAATCAACAGAAAGAAACTGTGGGAAATAGTGACCGTATCATCTTAGAGGTCACAAAAGCCCAGGAGTGAGACTCAGAAAAACCTAACACTATACTTTTATTCAAGAATATTTCCAAAGTTTTGAGACAGACAGGATTGTACATTTGGTCAGAAGTTCTAAAGGGAAAACAAAATAACAACAACAACAACAACAAAAATCAGAGATTCTAAGTCATTATAAACTTAACGTTGAGTGCCTGACCAAATTAATGGAAAACCAAAGAAAATCTTCATGCCTGAACAAGGGAGTGTCCGGAGCTCACACGTTTAAGGTTGAGAAGATGATTACTAAAAATGGAAGAAAACCACAAGGAAGTCTACAAAGACCTGGAAAATTTAAAGTTCTCAAGACAAAGCAAGGACTTAAATAGATTAAGTAGAGTAAGAAAGGTATTCAAATGAAGTAAAAATCCAACATAGAGAACCTTGCACAAGAATTAAGATACGATTTGACATCAGAACAGTAGGAGAAACAGCACCCAAACAGAGACAACGCCAATACAGAGGAGGCCTTTCACAGATGTTATCTTGTTACTTCGCGCTTGTTAAAATATGAAAATGCTACCTTAGGCTGCCTGAGAGAAAAATCACATTCAGCTGGAGTGATCCGTAGTACCAAAACATCCCAGGTGTTTTTCTGATGAGTGCTCCCAAATCCAGATGAATCTCATCAAGCCCACCTCAGCAACTTGTTTGGACACCCCTAGTATACATTTTTAATTTCAGTTTCACTGGTTATTAACTGGTCTCGATCCCTTCGAAGTAGTCTTTTTTGGCTATGTTGAAGAAATACACATTTGCTATAAATAATCCACACCCCTCAGGAAAAAGTTCCCAGTTTATGACAAAAGATACAATGTTAAGCAACAAAACAGAGGAAAGTAGATTTATGCACATTCTGTTTTGCTTTTTTACCCCCTCCATTAAGGAAAATAATTTTCAAGCTGGCAAGTCTAGAACAAACATCATTAGGAGGGAACTCAAGTGCAAGGTAGGTGCAGAGATAATAAGGAAGTGCTTCACAGCTTTAAATTAATTCAAGCCTTCAGGCCCAGATAAATTATATCCCAGGATATTTAAGTGACTTGCAGATGTGATCAAGGAACTTCTGTTGCTAAACTCTAAGAAATCAGAGATAAAAGGAGGACCCAGAAGTCTAAAGATGGGCAAATATTATTCCAGTTTCTTATAGGTGGGTGTGTGGGGCAGGGGGGAAAGGAAACGAATTCTAAAAATTATAAACTTAATGGAAGACCCTGGTCAAATTCTTGAACTAAGCAGTCTGTGCATAGGTCCCGTGAATACAGAGAACCTGTCAGTTTTGTTCAACATTGGATCCTCAGGATCCTTAAACAGAGTGTGTCCTTAGTAGACACTTCAATATTTACTGATTATTAACTGTCCATTTAGAAAGGAAGTTTGCGTGTGAAATCAACATAGACTTACTGAGAAATAAGCAAGTTGCTTAACTCTCTGAGCCTCATTATTGGAGTAAGCAGTAAGGTCAGGTATACTGTGTGACAACCCCAAAATCTTAGAATCTTAAATCAAAAGGACTTACATTTTGCTCACAGTTCACGTGCATGTGGCTTATGGAGTCCACCGCCGGACATCTTCACTCCAGAACCCAAGTCACCGTCTGAAGCACTAGCATTTATAGAGGCAGAGAGAAAGGAAACCTGTGTGGGAATGGCAGACCCACTCTTCAACAGCTTCCACATGGAAGTGATACACACGTGTGTGCACACATCTGATTGGCCTAACGAGCTATATGGCCATGCCCATTTTCAAAGGGTGGTGAAAGAAGTACAAACCTACTTTGTGCCAGGAGGAGAACAGAAATATCTAGTTCAAAGTACCAGTGGCTACCATAGTTATCTGCACAATGGAAATGAGAATATCTACTATAATCATATCTGTTATAATATCCATCTTATATTTTTCCATCTTGTATTTTTTACAAGAAATACCATAGCACTTCATTTTTCTAAATCTAATGCTGAGCCACCAGTGCCCAAGCTGGGGAGTAATTTAATACTAATCCTGTTTTGGGTGGTGCTGGGAGAAGGGCAGAATTTTTCTCTTTAAGGTTGAACAAATATTCAAAGAGCTTTCATCCCGCCTTGAAAGTAAAAAAAAAAAAAAAAAAAAAAAAAAAAAAAAANGTCACAGCTAAGACGTGAAGTGTCTGATCCCATGTAATCCATTAGAAAATGGGCTTTTCTTGCTACTTCTGTGCTTAGCGTGGGCACAGTTTGTTTGGAGGTAGTATGGGATTCTTCTGAAGCCAAAAGCTTTGATCAACTGTCTAGCCTCCATGATTGCACCTTGCAGCTGCCCTTTCTGAAGTACTGTACCGTTCCAAGATTACTCCACAGAAACTTAATTCCCATCATTGTGCACATACACATTCTTTCAGAGTCTTAAGGAATCTTTTATTTTCATAGCTCTGACCATTTCTGTCTACTGCTTAGTCTCTCTCCCATCCCACTCTGGAAAGAGCTGGCAATCCTTTAAATGGATTTCTGTTTTCAGAAATAAGAGGGGGGAGAGGAGGATGTGCTTTATCAACTTCTGCTTTAACCCTTGCCGTTTTTTTTAAAAGATTATTTTATTTTATTTAAATTCAATTAATTAACATATAGTGTATTATTAATTTCAGAGATAAAGTTCAGTGATTCATCAGTTGCACGTAACACACAGTGCTCATTACATCACGTGCCCTCCTTAATGCCCCTCACCCAGTTACCCCATTCCCATTCCCTCTCCTCCAGCAACCCTCAGTTTGTTTCCTATGGTTGAGTCTATTATGGTTTGTCTCCCTCTGATTTCGTCTTATTTTATTTTTCCCTCCCTTCCCCAATGATCCGCTGGTTTCTTAAATTCCAGATATGAGTGAAATCATATGATAATTGTCTTTCTCTGACTGACTTATTTTGCTTAACATAATACCCCCTAGTTCCATCCACACCATTGCAGATGGTAACATTTCAGATTTTTTGATGGCTGAGAACCCTTGCAAATTAATACCCCTGAAGCAAGACAACAAAAGCCTGGCTGAATCCTTGTTAATGGGAAGAAATACAATGGAAGCAAAATACAAGTTAGGGACACATCAGATTATCTTTAATAATACTTCAAGGTAATACCTTTAATTTGGTGATTAAATGAAAATATAAGTAAAACCAAATACAGTAGCTGACAGTAAAGTAAAGCTTTCAATAAATGACAGTTTCTATTATTACTGTCAAGTTATGTCTCTAGGTATATTTTCATATTTAGGATGGTTACTCAACTGATTATCTGAAGGACAATCCAGTCAAAGTGTCTCTGCTATATGGATTGAGAGAAATAAGCACTCTGTTTGTAGGACATGGAGCATGGAATCTTCCATTTAATTCTGCTCCTTCATTTTACAGATGAGGAATAATCCTAATACATGAAAACATTTCTTTAGCAGAATTTACATTGTTCCTTTTGATGAATATTATGCAATTCTATTCCTGTTTTTATCTTTTATAGTTGTAATGTTATAAAAAATAAAGCAGTGGAGGGATCTCTGGGTGGGTCAGCTCGTTGTATCTGTCTTCAGCTCAAGTCATAATCCCAGGGTACTGGGATCGAGTCCCACATTGGGCTTCTTGCTCAGCGGGAGCCTGCTTCTCCCTCTGCCTGCTGCTCCCCTGCTTGTGTTCTCTCATGCTCTCTCTCTCTCTGACAAATAAATAAATGAAATCTTTAAATTAATTAATTAATTAATTTTAAAAAACCAGTGGGAATCTAAATTATTTCTAACAACTCTAAGTTGACAATTCTGATATGCTTCCTTCAGTTTTCTTCAAATAATTGGAAATCACTTGGACAATAAAAATACCAAAATTCTATATTGCCTTTTGTTTTTGTCTTTTAGCATTCTGCTACTTTTTTTAATAATATTTTTTAATTATATTATGTTAGTCACCATATAGTACATCCCTAGTTTTTGATGTAAAGTTCCATGATTCATTACTTGCGTATAACACCCAGTGCACCATGCAATATGTGCCCTCCTTAATACCCATCACCAGCCTATCCCATTTCCCCAACCCCCTCCCCCCTGAAGCCCTCAGTTTGTTTACCAGAGTCCATAGTCTCTCATGGTTCATTCCCCCTTCTGTTTTTTTTTATAATTTAGGGCAATGCACCATAGCAAGAGGTGCGAGGTAAATAACTTTCTTTGGTAAACTAAAAACTAGGTAATTAAGAAAGGGAAGATAGGGAAGTATTTGGTGAGAAACAGTACCTGAAAGATGACTCATTCTAAGACAGATCAGTTTTAGGACAGATTATATTGGGGGTCAGGTAATTGACTCACATGCCTGTGAGCCCTTGCAAAGGACTCCAGTTGAAAAAACACAGCACTATACCAATGGAAGCTTTAGGGCTTTCTCTAAGGAGAGGTTGGGGTTTATATCACCTTGTTTGGTTTGAACTGACACCCCTGGAGTTCTCATGTGTTAACTTCAGAGAACTGTCTAGTGATATAAAGTCCTGTCAATCACTTAGGAAGGCTTACATAAATTACTAAAGTGACTGTGTTCTGTTTTTCAATTATTATACTTATAAACTCCATAGAGAAACTTGAAATCAAGATTGACCTCAATTTACTATCAAACTAAAGCGTGACGTGCAATTTCAGGGTTAATAGTCTGAGGAATAAGGGCCGAGAACCTATAAACCCCAAAGCCTGACCATAGCTTTCAACCTTGTACTTTCTGACACTTATGAAAATGTCACCAACTCACCAAGTAAAATTAGAAACAATAAATAGTGAACAAATTTGACTTCTTTTTTAAGTGTTATTTTATTATAACCTTTTCTAATTTCTACCTTTCTATTTTTTTTTTTTAAAAGATTTTATTTATTTATTTGATAGAGATAGAGACAGCCAGCAAGAGAGGGAACACAAGCAGGAGGAGTGGGAGAGGAAGAAGCAGGCTCATAGCGGAGGAGCCTGATGTGGGGCTCGATCCCATAACACCGGGATCACGCCCTGAGCCGAAGGCAGACGCTTAACCACTGTGCCACCCAGGCGCCCCTAATTTCTACCTTTCTAATTTCTAATTTGTTATTTATATTAAATATAAAAGTTAATAGAGGGGAAAATGGATATTCCCCTGATTATAAGTTTACCAATTGTGTTTTCCAGACTAAAGCCCCCTTTTGTTTTACTTCATGCTATTAATACAGAATCTCAGTATAAACCAAATTTTAATATAGAATTCTATAACTGTAGAATTGGAATAGCAAGTTATGTACAGTGATACTACAGCATTGTTTGAAAAATAAAAATCTGGAATCTATGAATAGGAATTTCTTAAATACATACACTATAACACAAAAGATTAAGTAACTTTCTCAAAAGTGATACAGGAGAATAGATCCAAATTTGGAAGGATGTTCATAAATGTAAAAAACATGTTACAGTAGGTATGGTATGATCCCATTTATGTTATTAAAATGTTTGCATACATTTATTTTTAAATGTATAGATGAATTCTGGAAAGATAAATTAGCAGTTATGAACAGTTGTTACTTCCTGGGAGTGGGATTGGGAAACTTACTGGGAAGCAGACTTTTTCTTCCCACTTTTAATCTTACTCTATGGATGAAATTTTTGGACTAATGTATATTTACTACATAATAAAGTTTATTTTTGCCATTCATCTATTTTCTCATGGTTCCCATCGAGTATTAACATATAGTTTATAAACCTAAACCCTGCGAGGAAGATAGCCCTGTTTTTAAACAATCAGGAAATGTTTATCACAATATATTTCAATAATAATCTTTTAAAGAATTTGTTCCAAAAAGATATCCACAACAAAATAAAATAAATGATGAAATTGAAGTAAGAAGAACTCAGGGAAGAAAAATGGCTTAAAGCTAAAGGTTAGTACTAAAGAATCCTGTTAAATGGCTTGCTCCAGTTGTTAGAGATGGGCTATTGATAAGCTCTGTGCTTCCACAAGTACAAAGAAAATGGATAAAAGTTATCAGTTTTGAGAATCATGTAATTTTATCCTTGTGATAAGGTCTAAGAGCAATTTCTACAACACTTATAAGCCAGGAAAGCGTCTAAGTAAGAGAAGGGCAAATCAAATTGACTGGATCCCAAGACAAGAGGTTTTTCTCTAGAATATATCAATTATGGAAAACTCTTTAAATAACTTTTTCTATAAAAGTAAATGATTTTGTCTCTTGACATACTTGGTCATGCAGACAGAGGTAGGTGTAGCTGAAGAGTTGTTAATTCTCAAGTCAGGGTTTCAAAAGAACAGTCATAGAACTGTGAGTTATAAGAAATGAGGAAACCTATGTTGTACTGGTAAAATACTATAATACAGTAAGAACTTTATTTTTATGCAGACATGTAGGTCTTTTTACCATTACAGCAAGGTAGTTTTTTATTTGAATTCAGGTTAGCGAATATATAATGTAGTTTTGGTTTCAGAAGTAGACTTTAGTGATTCATCACTTACATATAACACCCAGTCAACTAATGAATCATTGAACACTACATCAAAAACTAATGTACCTTACAGTGGCTAACTGAACATAAAAAAAAAAAAAACCCACCCAGCACTCATCCTAACAAGTGACCTCCTTAACGCCCATCATCCATTTAGCCTATCCCCCCCATCTTCCTCCCCTCCAGCAACCCTCAGGTTTTTCTCTATAGTTAAGAGTCTCTTACGGTTTGTCTCCCTCTCTTTTTTTATTTTTTTCCTTCCCTTCCCCTATGTTCATCTGTTTTGTTTCTTAAATTCCACATATGAGTGAAATCATATGGTAATTGTCTTACTCTGACTGACTAACTTCATTTAACATAATATACTCTAGTTTCATCCATGTTATTGCAAACAGCAAGATTTCATTCTTTTTGGTGGCTGAGTAATATGCCTGAGTAATATTCCATTATATATATATATATATATATA
>NC_048220.1:60129348-60176885 GCF_002007445.2 Ailuropoda melanoleuca | reverse complement strand
TATATATATATATATATATATATATATTCACCTCTCCCGTAACCATTCATCAGTCAATGGACATTTGGGCTCTTTCCATAATTTGGTTATTGTCGATAATGCTGCTATAAACACTGGGGTACATGTGCCCCTTTGAATCAGCATTTTTATATCCTTTGGGTAAATACCTAGTAGTACAATTGCTGGGTCATAAGGTAGTTTTATTTTTAACTTTTTGAGGAAACTCCATACTGTTTTCCAGAATGTCTGCACCAGTTTGCATTCCTTCCAACAGTGCAAGAGGGCTCCCCTTTCTCCACATCCTCACCAACATCTGTTATTTCTTGAGTTGTTACTTTTAGCCATTCTGACAGATGTGAGGTGTTATCTCATCATGGTTTTGATCTGTATTTCCCTGATGATGAGTGATATTGAGCTCTTTTCATGGGTCTGTTAGCCATCTGGATTTCTTCTTTGGACAAATGTCTGTTCATGTCTTCTGCCCATTTCTTAACTGGATTGTTTGATTTTTGGGTGTTGAGTTTGATAAATTCTTTATAGATTTCAGATACTAACCCCTTATCAGATATGTCATCTGCAAAAATCTTTTCCCGTTCCATAGGTTGCTTTTCAGTGTTGTTGATTCTTTCCTTTGCTGTGCAGAAGATGTTTATCTTGATGAAGTCCCAATAGTTCATTTTTGCTTTTGTTTCCCTTGCCTCTAGAGATGTGTCTAGTAAGAAGCTGCTATAGCAAAGGTCAAAGAAGTGTGTTCTCTTCTAGGATTTTGATGATTTCCTGTCTCACATTTAGGTCTTTCATCCATTTTGAATTTATTTTTCTGTATGGTGTAAGAAAGTGGTCCAGTTTCATTCTTCTGCATGTTGCTGTCCAGTTTTCCCAGCACAGGTATGGACTTTTCATTCCCATTACTACCAGCTGAGGAAAGGAGATAAAAAGACTTCAAAATGACAAAGGACATGATAAACTGAATTTGAAAGAAATTGGAGCAATAAAATATCCTAAACCATGTCCATATTACATGATATCAAAAATTTCTGAAAAACTGCCTTCTCCCTTTTCATCCTTGATTATAAGGTTCAGACTTATTTGACCAACTTGTCTGAAACTGACAGTTGGTTTGATGATGTCTGGACACTCTAAATCATTTTTACAATGCCAGTGCACTATCAGTTAGCATGAGGTGACCTTTACCAGAACAAAATCTTCCTGCCTATGTCTCAGCAAATGTTGACGAAAGTATGTGAGAACAAGAGTGATAATAAGATTTATCATATTGAGGCACTGGGTAATAGGAATTCTTCTATAAATTAACAACCCCAGTTGACATTATTTGGGCATTTGTGCAAATGCCAACACAGCCTAACATCTGTCCTGTCAGACAAAAAAAGACACAACTCATTTGATACAGTTAGTGCCCCCCTCATTTCTGGAAAGGTCACTTGCTCTTTAACCTGCTATACATGATTAAACTAGCTTCCAGCAAATAACAATACCAGAAACTAAGGCCTACTATTCAGATGATACTGACAGTAAAAGTACCATTTGTGTCATCTTCTAAATAAATTGTTTCAGAATGTGAAAGCCCCAAATATTTACCAGTACAATGTAACAACTAATACTATTAGCACTCCATACATAAACACATGAATAAAGAACCTTTACACATTTAACATTTTATGCTATTTTTTTCTCTATTTCCAGAATGGGTTCTCTTTCACTTAAAAATATTTCATATTCCTAGTAATTCCCATGAATTTCTTTCAGTAAGCCCTGTTTCATTCCCTTCAGCAATATAGATGATATGTGAATCTGGTGACTCTGAAATTTGGCCCTTACAATATGGAATAAAACACTTTTTTGTCTAATTTCTAATGAGTTGGATATTTTTACTTCATATAAAGGAGTATGTATCCTTCTAGGAATAAAAGGGAAGAGCATTATAATCTTCCTTCTATCAAACTTGCCAACTTAAGTTTGCCCTCCAGCAAAAAAACAAAAAACACAAAAACAGCTCTGATGGTGGCTATATAGACAAAAAATGTGATTTGAAATCATGTATTCAACATATCTTGATGATGTTGTCTGTGTAGACCTTTGAGGTAAGTAATGCAAAGATGTATCAGACCCAGAAACTTCTCTTAGTTCACAGTTTAGTAAACGAACCAAGAAAATGTAAAGATGTATCAGACCCAGAGTTTTCCTTTAGTTCATAATTTCGTAAAGGAGCAAAGAAAGGCATATTAAGTAGCTTTGATGCTAGGTGGAAAGTGGTTTTTTACAAAGCCATAAGGAGTTATCGAAACAAAAAAATAAGTTATCACTTATGGATAGATCAATGGAATAAAATACATAGTCTAGAAATAGAACCATACACATATGGTCAATTGACTTTCAACAAAGTTACAAAGACAGTTCAATGAAAAAGGCCAGTCTTTCCAACCAAAGGAACCTTAACTCATGCACAAAATTAACTCAAAATGAATAATGCACCCTAATGTAAAACTAAAAACTACAAAACTAGAAGAAAACAAAGAAGAAAATAATTATGGCCCTGGGTTTAGCAAGTATTCTTTAGATATGACACCAAAAGCACAGTCCATAAAAATATGTATAAACTGATCTTCGTAAAAATTTAAAAACTTCTGGCCTCTGAATAAAAACTAAGAAATTAAAAGTACAAGCCACAGACTTGAAAAAAGTATTTGCAAAACATGTATCTAGTAAAGGACATGTATTCAAAATATTTAAGGTACTATCAAAACTCAATAAGAAAATAACCCCCCCAAAAAAGAAAAAGAAAATAAGCAACCCGATAAAAAATATGCACAAAGATTTGAAGACAGGGGACCACAGAAGATACATGGATGACAAATAGGCACAAGAAAAGGTACTCAGCACCATTAATCATTAAAGAAATGCAAATTAAAACCACAATGAGGTACCAATATACAGCTATCAGGATGCCTAAAATTAAAAACAAAACAAAACAAAAACCAGACAATTCCAAGCGATCGCAAAAATATAGAGCAATTGGAACTCTCAAACACTGATATAAGAATGCAAACTAGTTCAAAAAATAGTTTGACAGTTTTTTATAAAGTTAAAACTTACACTTACCACACAACCTATAAATCCCACTCTTAGATATTTATTCAAGAGAAAGGAAAGCTTAGGTTTACATAAAAATCTGTATATCAGTGTTTACAGTGGCTGTATTCATCACATCCAAAAAGTGGAAATGATCCAAATGGCCTTCAACTTGTGAATGTATTAAGAAATTGTACCTTTACACAATGGAATAATATTCATCAAGCAAAAGTAATAAACTAGTGATTTACAATACATATTACATAAATAAATATCAAATGCACCATGTTAAGTGTATGAAGCCAGACTCGAGACTAAATACTGTATGATTTCATTTATGTGACATTCTGAATAAGCAAAACTATAGGGACAGAGAACCGGTGAATCAGGGTCTGGGGGTAAGGTGGAGATGATTCCTGTAGAGGGGATTTCTGAGGGATGAAACTTTTATATTTGATTGTGGTGGCTATAGGACTACATGCATTTGTCAAAATTCATAGAACTGACACTTTTTGAAAAGGGTGTTGTGAGTTCAGAGGAAGGAGGAAACCGCAACTGATCAAGAAAAATTATGTGGAGCATTATGCAATGGCAGTAAGGGCAAGTTATGGATGGAAAAGCCCTGACGGAGGAAGCTGCAGGGATCAAAGTGAAAAGCAGTACTAAGGAACTGGGGAATCCTGGCTAATACAAAACTGCAGGAAGACTTGACTGGCATGAAAAAGAAGTTAGCCTGTCTATGATACCCTGGTAAACACTGGAGAATTTTCACATGGAAATGACATACATTTGTCCTCAGGAAGAAGAAATAAGTTAACGTTTCTCAAATGGCTTGTGCATCAGAAAATCTATTTCTGGTTTAGCTAATAGGAGCAATGGCCGAGAAATATGCTTTTTTAACAGAACCTTAGACCTCATCCCCAGCTAATTCTAGTGTGGTTTATTCAAGAAACTGAAAAAAAATATATTGTGACATTTTTTCAACCAATCAAGTGGTTTCATTCATTGTTTGACCAAAAATCCTAAGATCTTCTCTCCACCATCTGGGTCCTTACGGGTAAGAGGTTCAGGAAATCATCTGCAGCTTCATCCCTCGAATGCTACTGGCCCTTTGAGGAGAAGGAGCCACTGGAGCAGTGGTTACCAAAAATCAACATATTTTTGGTGACTACTATATGCGTATAGACAGCTTACATTTATTTCTGAAGGTGTCTGATGTGGTGGAAAGAGTGCTGAAATCAGAGTTGTGAGACCTCAGTCAGTATCTTGCTTTTGACTGTGTGACTCTGAAGCATCTACTAAACTTCTCAGAGCCTAAAGTTATCAACAGTGTGCATGTATATTAAAATGCCTACCCTCTCAGCCTCAGGGTGACTTAGAGGTTCATAAGAAATCTTGTTTGTGAAAAGCTCTTTGAAATAATCTACCAAGTGCTATACAAATGTGAGACATTTTAATCCCTTTGGGTTAAATCATTAAATCTCTAGACAACTCTATTTAAATGCAAATATGTTGTATAAGAAGGTATAACATTAGCACATATATTAGAGTTTTAGCTATGCATTAGAGTACATGTTTTTTTTTTTTTCACAAAAATTTGACAATGAAGAAATGGGTGGTAGGGCCATTACATTTTAATAGGAGAGGGGAAGAAACTATACAGGAGGCAAAATTTCACTTCTACCTTCTTAGGGTCTCTGGTTGGGCCTGAGAATTAAGTTGACATAAGATAGGTTGACAGGAGAAAAACATACAGATTTTATACAAGTTTTGCATGATACAGGAGCCCTCACAAGGAAATGAAGAACTGAAGAACTGGTAAAAGCTAAATGTCTTCTATTCTAGGTTGAAGAAAGAGAAGCAATAGTAGAAAAGTAACTAAAATACATGGGGAGGCTAACAGCAGATGAGTATTCTAGTAAGATGTTCTTTTTTTTTTAAGATTTTATTTATTTATTTGACAGAGAGAGAGACAGCCAGCGAGAGAGGGAACAGAAGCAGGGGGAGTGGGAGAGGATGAAGCAGGCTCCCAGCCAAGCAGGGAGCCCAATGCGGGGCTTGATCCCAGGACTCTGGGATCACGCCCTGAGCCAAAGGCAGACGCTCAACGACTGAGCCACCCAGGCGCCCCTCTAGTAAGATGTTCTTGTACAGAATTCTCTCAGCCTTGAGTCCCCATCTATGGTAATGAGAATGTTTCCTTCCTCCTGGTATAAAGAGGAATCTTGCACATGGGAGTTTTATCTACTGCTTTTAGGAAGAAAAGACAGGTCGAAACACTCTTCTTATGCTTGCATTTTTTAAAGTACTCAAAGTAATTCTATGGCATATTCTGGGGTGGCATATATGTCTGCTACCATTCAGAATCATATAGAAAGGAAGAATAAGAGAGTTAGGAAAAATTCAGTGCATGGATCTGAAGGTAGGTCGTAGGAAAGTTAAATAGTGTGAGGTCCAGAAGTGCACATGAAAGGCTCTGAAAGCCAATGGGCTTACTTTGAGGTCTTGCCTAGGCTTGTTTCTGATTTCTCAGGGGAAAAATATCTTTGCCAAAGGCATATCTTTTTCTTTTCCTAGAGGCAACAGTGAAGGGTGTGTGCATCTCACATATACATGTAACTGGCACAAGGAATGCTGTGTGGACATACCAAACTGTGTGGAACACAAAGCAGCATCCCTACTAGTTTGGAGAGACCACTATGTGTATGAATCCCCCACTTCTTTACATGCCCTCGGGTCTTACATTTAGATCCTAGTGTACTGAGGGGAGAAATGGAACCTTACACAGTTTCTTTAGACCCTCGCAATAAAATGAACTGGGCTATGACATTGCCAGAAAGGAACATGCAGGTACCAGGTTAGATGCTCAAAGACATTAACACCCCAGAAAACGGGAAAAGGACATAAGTCAAACCTGGCCCTGTAGCTTATTTGCACATACCCAATTTCATTCTCCCCTCTCTTGCAATTCCAGGTTGAAGGCTCTTCTGCCACAGGAGGAAAGTTAGAGCCCTGGAAGTCCCACATATAAATAGGGAAGGCAATGCCACAGTTTAAGGAAGAAGGCTCCTCTGACATGCATTTAAATCACTTAGATGGTTTGGTAGTTCCTTGGCTTAAAGGCAGTCAATTGTGTTGACCCTTGGGGTTTACGTGAGCTTCTCAATTACAAAGACAGCACTTTCACCTTTGGGATCCCCAGCCTTGAAAACTGCTGTAGGCTCTCCAATCTCTCATAACTTGCCCAAATAGGAGCCAGCTTCCTCTGAGATGCATTAGAACTTCCCCTGGGCTTTCCACCCGCCATCCATAAAGGCAGCTAAACAAACAAAAGCTGTGAGAGGAATACAAGAAAATCATAGAAAAATAATCTTGTTTCAACAACTAGTACCTATCTGGACTATTATTCAATCACTGTCAAAGGATGAGTTCCAAATGTAGAATTAATTTTACATAAAGCCTTCTGTACTTGTCTCCGTATTCATATCTGACATTTGGCAGTAAGACACAAATTCGTCTCTTTAGAACTCATCTTCCTTCTTTTAAACATTAATTAATGAATGGAAAATTTCTGAAAAGTAGAACATCCCCATGACAGCAAATACAAAATGTGCAAAAGGATGTACAGAAGGAAAAGAGAAGCTTCTCTTTCATCCTAGCCCCCAGTCACCTGTTGCTTTTCTAGAAGCGAACTCAGCAGTTGCAGAGACAGTCTTCATACATAAACATGTGTGAGTATATCCTTTCGTTTTTTTTTCAAGTTGTATGTTATAGATTTTCTTTTCACCTTGCTTCCTTGCTGTATCTGTATCTATCTATCTCTGTGTTTCTATATGATAACCATTTTTGTCTTCTATGTGAACTACATATAAATTTCTTTTTAAAAAAAGATTTTATTTATTAATTTGACAGAGAAAAAGGGCACAAGCAGGGAGAGTGGCAGGCAGAGGGAGAGGGGGAAGCAAGCTCCCGGCTGACCAGAGAGCCAAACGTGGGCTCCACCCCAAGACCCTGGGATCATGATCTGAGCCAAAGGCAGACACTTTGCCAACTGAGCCACCCAGGTGCCCCTTACATATAAATTTCTCATATTATTTTTAATGGCTGCATTGTGTTTCTTTGTGTGGCTATAGCATAATTTCTTGAACTGAACCCTTATTCATAGTCACTTACATTGTTATGAAGCTCTTATATTACAACACTGAATATCTTTGTGGCAATATAATTTCACTCAAGGGCAAGAATACACTAGATAAATTCCAAGAAGTGGAAATGCTGGAAAAAAAGAACATGTGTTTTATATATGTGTGGCTGCATTTCCCTCCCTAAGTTATTTTACCAATTCAAAATCACACCAATAACATCTAAGATTTCCTATTTCCTTATGTTACTGAACTTTCAGATCTTTGATGATTAGGTATGTTAACATGAGAATTTTAATGTAGCTTTCATATGCTTCCTTCCTAAAATAAGGGAGTAAACATCTATTTATGTGTTTAAACATCTATTTATATGTTTAAAAACCATTTTGTTTCTTTTCTATGAACTTTCCATTTTTTAGCCTGTTTTCTTAATTGTGTTTTTGGTCTTGTTGATTTGTAGGAACTGCTTTATATTAATTGTTAAGTGTAAGTATTTTTCCTAAGGTTTTTGTCTTTGTTTTCTGGTTTTTGTTTGGGGTTGTTGTCTTTTGATGTTGTTGTCTTTTGCTAAACAGCATTCTTTTTTAATTTTATTGTATTGCCACATTAACAATTTTTATGACTTTGTCTTATATTTAGAAAGTATTTCCCAATGCCAAATTAACTTTAAAAATTATCTTCTGTCTTTATGGTTTTATATTCTTCACTTATAAATTTCATCTGAAAATTTTTTTTTGTATAAGAAATTAAGGAGGTATCCATAAAAACATTTTCTGTAGAAGTATATCTGGTTGCCTTAACACCAATGTTGAATAACCCATTTTTCCATGATATGAAATGTTGCTTATGTCATAATCAAGCTCTCTTATCTATTTGGCTTTATTGCTAGATTTCTACTTTTTTAAAGATTTTATTTATTTATTTGAGAGAGAGTGAGCGAGAGAAAGCACATGAGTAGGAGGAGGGGCAGAGGGAGAGGAAGAAACAGACACCCCACTGAGCAGGAAGTCCCATGCCAGGGCTTGATCCCAAGTCCTTGGTATGACCTGAGACGAAGACAGATGCTTAACTGACTTAATTACCCAGGCACCCTATTACTAGATTTCTAAAATAATGTTTTAACTTCATAATAGGGCTTGCAATCTCAAGTTGGTAATTTGAATTATCTTTCTTCTTTCCTTTCTTCTTTATCCCTCTCATGTGCATGCTCTCCTTCTTTTCCTAAAATACCCTGCTGTATACAAATGGCTACAGACACATGAAAAAATGCTCAACATCACTCATCATCAGGGAAAACCAAATCAAAACTATGATGAGATACCACCTCACACCTATCAGCATGGCTAAAAGTAACTCAAGAAACAACAGATGTTGGTGAGCATGTGGAGAAAGGGGAACCCTCTTGCACTGTTGGATGGAATGCAAACTGGTGCAGACACTCTGGAAAACAGTATGGAGTTTCCTCAAAAAGTTAAAAATAGAGCTACTCTATGACCCAGCAATTGCACTACTAGGTATTTACTCAAAGGATATAAAGGATTCAAAGGAGCACATGCACCCTGATATTTATAGTAGCATTATCAACAACAGCCAAATTATGGAAAGAGCCCAAACATCCACTGACTGATGAATGGATACAGAAGAGGTGGCATGCACACACACACACACACACACACACACACACACACACACACACAATATTACTCAGCCATCAAAAAGAATGAAATCTTGCCATTTGCAATGATGTGGATAGAGCTCGAATGTATCATGCTAAGCAAAATAAGTCAGTCAGAGAAAGACAAATACCATATTATTTCACTCATATGTGGAATTTAAGAAATGAAACAGATGAACAAGGGGAAAGGAAAGAATAAAAAGAGAGGGAAGCAAACCATAAGAGACTCTTCACTATGGAGAACAAACTGAGGGTTAATAGAGAAAGGTTTGTGGGGGATGGGTTAAATGGGTGATGGGTATTAAGGAGGGCACTTGCTGGGATAAGCACTGGGTGTTATATGTAAGTGATGAAACACTAAATTCTACTTCTGAAATCAGTATTACCCTACATGTCAACTAACTAAAAATTAAATTAAACCTTGAAGAAAAAAAAACTTTCTGAAAGCCCTATTTGACATCATGTTCTATATCCAAGAATAGCACCAAAGGGGACTCCATAACATCAACATGAGACAACAATTACAAATTGTTTAAAATTACAAATTGATTAAAATAACACTTTTACTACAAAATACATGTACAACTCCTTTTTTAGAATGGAAAGATTTAAAAATAAAGTATAAGAATGAACCCCCATGCTTCACAATTACACAACCTTTGAACATTCAGCAATTTCTCATATGTGTCAATTTCCTTTTCTTTTACTGTCAGAATATATTAAATAAAATTATAGACACCATGTCATTTCTTCTATAAATACTTAATATGTCTCTCTAATGGAGAAGAATTTTTAGAAATATAATCAAAGGACCATTATCATACCTAACAAAATTAGCAATAATTATTTTGTATCAGCAAACATCCAGTCCATGTTCCAAACTTCCCCATTGTCTCAAAAACATCTTTTTATAGTTCATTTACTTCACTCTGAATCCAAACAAGTCCTATACATCACATTTGAATGACTTCTGTCTTAAGTTTCTTTTAGTTCATAAGACTTTCCTTCTTTCTATGCTAGTTCTCTTTAAGGACCCTCCCCTACAAGGTCATTCCTTTTAAATCAGGTCATTTGTCCTATTGGATTTCTCACACTATATATTTGATTGATACGCTTGTGAATTAATTTAGCATATTTGTTTAGACTTATTTTCTATATATAGCGGTTGGAACTTATTTTCTATATATAAGCTTGATTAGATTCAGAAATTCAGGTTTTATTTTATTCTATTTTATTTTATTTTTGGTAAAAACACATAAGTGGTTCTATGTGTTTCTTATTGTATTACATTGGAGACATATAATACCTGATCTTCCTACTCTTTGTGATAATCAGAGTGGTCAAGAAATTCAGTTTCATCCATTATAAAGTTGCTATCAACCATTTACCTCATGGTTTTAGCAGCCATTGATGATTGCTATCTAGATCAGTTATTGTATTAGGGTTTGTAAAATGGAGATCTTCTAATTCTATTATTTCTTATCTATTTATTAATTACATTTCTTCTATACATCTCTGTTAACATGATCAATATAAAACACTTATTTCCCCAAATACCTTTATTATATTTTTACCTCATCAAAAAACAAAAGACAATTATTCAAAATAATGGCAATAATTTTATAGTAGGAAATAAAGAAACAAGTAGGTTTTTAGTTGTCCTTTACTGGAAAACAACAACAACCACTTAATTTCCTGGAGCACATAACTATACTGTCATAAAGAACAATAACCACTTAGGACACATGTGTAAAAATGTGTAATATTAGCAAATTACATGAGAATACAATGATATAATGCAATTATAGACATTTGAACAAAAAATTTGTTTGTTAAAATTTTTACTAATTTTCATTAATATAAACCCTCACTGAAATATAATTAACTGAAGACAAAGATTTTTGTCTATTTTGTTCAGGGCTGGATTTGCAAGACCTAGAAAGATGATTGACATCATAGGCTCTTGGTAAATATTTATTGAATCCATATTGAATTAATGAGTGAGATAATTTCAATAAGTAAGTAGTTAACAGTAATTACATCAAACGATAAGAGAATGAAGGGGAACATCCATTCTGGTTATTTGTGGCAACAGTTAATAGTGCACCACTGTGAGTTAAGAACTCATATTAGAAATCTGTGTGTGTTACCATATGTAAAATTTAGTGGATTTAAATTATTTACCTACTTCCCTTGCTAATAAAGCACAAACATCTCTGGGTTGAAGAATCAGTGGCATAATTTTTATTGCTCCCATTAGTAGCCTCTAATCCTATTTTTCTAGTCAAAAGTAATTTCAAATTAAGCATCCTCCATGCTTAACAAATACTTGTTGGATGGATGAATACAAAATTTATTCATGTACTGTGGTTGCTGATAAGATATGTACCCAAGTAAAAGGAACGTTCTAAGATTTCTTGCTATTTTACTTAATTATACTATTACTAGGATGGAGATAAATATATTCAAAAGTCCCTTTTGAAGGCACAATCTTAAAAAAATCTCATGATGTCACATATATTTTATAAAGAAAGAAAAATGCCCTTACTTTAGAACTACTGGTCTACTGATTCCCCTCCAGCTTCTCTGTTAACTCTCTCTTTTTATGTGTCCCTTCTTCTTTTCATCTCTTACATGTAAGGGATAATGTTCATTGTTTCTCTTTTAGTGAATTCATTGACTTTTACATGTCAACAAAGAGTTACTTAATTTCTAAATTTTTTTTAAAAAGTTTTATTTACTTAAGTTATCTCTACACCCACCATGGGGCTTGAACTTATAACTCCAGGATGGCCACTCTTCTGACTGAGTCAGCCAGATGCCCCAAGAGTTACTTAAATTTTTATCTCTCTGTCTCTCACACACATGCACTCACACAAACTGTATCACCATTTCTGACCTATTTCCTGTGCTCTGGGTCTGCATTTCCAGTTGCACAATGCTTCAAACATGTCTAAAGCCAAGTCCCAAACAGAACTCCAAAATAATTCCACTGTATTCTATAGACATTACTATTTCTGTCAATGATACCATTTTCTTAGTCTCTCAAGCTTAAAACCTTGTTATCACCCTAATCTCCTTGATACATTTGCCATCCACCTACAATTAATCACTAAATCCCATTGGTTTGACTTCCTTAATCTCTTGAATTGGTCTCTTCTGTTCCATTCCCATGATCCCTTCTCTCATTACCTCTCAGCTGAATTATCATAATAGCCTCTTAATTGGTCTTCAGTCTTTCCCTACTCCAATTTTGTCTTCTGCTACAAATTAATCTTCCTAAAGCACAACTCTAAGTACATCACCTTGCCGCTCACAAAACCCAGTAGCTCCCATCACTTAGAGGATTAAGTATAAACTATTTTGATTGAAATATATGAACTTTGTCTGAATCTTCCATAACATATGCCCCAATGCCCAGCCAGAGTGAGTTATTTCCTACTTCCCAAAAGAACTCTAGAATTACCTGCCTCTATTTCTTTATATTTCTCTCCATCTGGAATATTCCCATTCCACAGCCCTTTTCTTATCCTTGTCCATAAAAAATACCCTCAAAACACTGCACAAATGTCCTAGGCTTCCTGAAGACTTTTTATTCATGCTTTATCATATTGCATTCTCTCTCTTTTCTGAATGTTTACAACACTTCGTAATTTCTTCTCTTAGAACAATTATCACATGTGACTTTATATTGTGATGACTCGTGTACTTACTGGATATCCCCTTTAGGAAAGAAGACAAGTTTTTAAATCTATTCACATTCTTTTCTCCTCACTCACAAGACATGGTATAGTATTTTGCGTAATGTAAAGCCTTAAAAGTATATGTTCAATTAACTTCAAGAGGTGTTTTTGGTAATTCTGAAAAATCAGCTATACTACTTCTATTTTGACAGAAACAGCCCTGTTAAAATGGCTACTGTGCTGACATCAGCCAACTGTTACCCAGCATTGACTCAGAGAAGGGCAGTAAAGTCAAAATGTACAGTAATGTTCATTATGAAAACTTAAAAGACAGGAACTATGCTTTCTGCTTCCTTTTTTCACATCACGTAGAAGCTAATATGATGCTAACCATACTGTGACTAATACATTCTTGATAATTTATATAAACTATAATATTTGTTTCCAAAATTTCTCAAATAATAACAAAAGATTCACTATTTTGAAATCAACTGATCAAAGTCCTCAAGTATCCAAATTTGGTTTTTAATCCTCTAAGGAGAATCACTAAAGTCATAACAAAAAAAGTTAATTTTAGCAATTAAATTGCTGTAAATAACCTCCAAGTAGTAGGTATACACAAAGCCAAATCTCTCACATTTTTCTGTCTACTATTCCTTGGTCTTCTGTCATCCTGCTACATATGAGGACTGTTGTGCATAATGACTATCCTGGGGTACTGCCAGACCCTTCTTTATCAAAGACAGATCTGTGTTCTCTACTCTAGTCATAAAGCAAATATGTAAGACATTTTATTTATTTTATTTTATTTATCTTTAAGGAAACTCCACCCCCAACGTGGAGCTCAAACTCACAACCCTGAGATCAAGAGTTACATGTTCTACTGACTGAGCCAGCCAGGCACCCCTACTTTAGACATTTTAGATTTTCAAAAGCACACATTCACACTGAAAAGTGTTTATGAATAATAGAGTTAAAGAGACACTACAAATCATCTCTATGAATTCAAGTTACAATGACTTAGTAAAAAATTAAAACAATAGCAATCTCTAATTCAGAGCTTCCTACCATCCCTACCAGAGTTGGAGTGGTGGGAGGCCTTAAAAATTTAAAACTTCTATAGTTGTTTGGTGCCACCAAATGAACAGAAGTTATTGGGTAAAGCATCTCAGTTATTTATAATGGTTCTAGGAATGAATGGTTATATAAACACTTATGATGTGCTTAAGAATGACATACCTCAGGGACACCTGGATGGCTCAGTAGGTTAAGCATCTGACTCTTGGTTTTGGCTCAGATCATGATCTTAGGGTCATGGGATCCAGCCCTGCCATGGGCTCTCTGCTCAGCAGGGAATCTGCTTGAGGATTTTCTCTCTCCCTCTCCCTCTGCCCCTCCCCTGCTGGTTCTTTCTCTTTCTCAAATAAATAAATATTTTTTTTTTAGAAATGATGTACCTCAGTTATAAAGCTGTGCTAGGTAAAACTGCAGGTCTATGGTGAGAAGATTGAGCTCTCTCCCCTCCACTGGATATCTTGAGAAAGGAAGGATAATTGGATTAAACAAACATTGATGAAGTGTAACTTAGGAAAATAAATAGGAAGAATTCTGCTCTACTGTTGTCTCATTTTCCTTCCTGGTTTCACCCCTAACTAATTGGAAGTACATCTGGCAAAACATCTACCTTCTGTGGGCCTCAGTTTCTTCTTACATTATACAAGGAAGTTGAACTATATGATCATTGGCCCTTCCTGCTTTCTTTCTCTTAGGGAGAAACAGTCAATGAACTCATAATTAGTAATATAATTTCAGATAATAAGTGCCATGCAGAAAATAAAGGGGGCCAAAAGAGTGACTAGGAGTAAGGAGGTGACATTTAAGCTGAACTGAGGCATATGAAAATGTGGGGGAAAGTATGCTAGGGAGAACACGGAATGCCAGAACCCCAAGGCAGGAAAAAGGCCACCATGGAGGCTGGGGTAGTAATAGGGGAGGTGAGTTTATGGTAAAGAGTTTGAATTTGAGTTTACTACTATTGATAAAGGTAGCCATTAAAGGATAAAATCTTGAATGCTCACACATTTACTTTTTTATTATCTACCTGCAGAAAAATTGGATCAGGTACATTAAGTAATTCTTATTAAATTACTTGCCATGGTATTCCGAAGTGTTTTTTTTGTGCTAATTTAATGAAGCGATACAGATAAGGAGAGAAGCTATGAAGTGTGCTTCTGAAAATACATGGTTTCAGTTGTACCTTAATTTAAGACTTCACTATTGGTATTTTATGACCACGCAGTATTTCCCAGGCATATCTTCACCTAATGTTTTCTTTGTCCAAATGAAAGGGAAGACACAAGTTTTATCATCATCTAAATTTACTTTGATTGTATCCCATTACCATTTAGTTTCTGATCTATCCAAAGCCAACTGATTTCCAATTAAGAACAAAGTTTTCTTTAATTTTAAATCCATTTAATTAATTGTTTTAATTCCAAACTTAACAGAGTTGCAGGAAAAGCTTGGTTTAAAGTTTATTCTTAATGAAGAAAACAGAAGATTGCAGAAACTGGAAACATAAGCTTCTATTGTTAACAATAAGTTCTTTCTCTTTTATAATAGAATCTTGAGTTGCACCCCTAATTCCCTTTTTGTTAGGATTCTAAGATAAACATTTAAGTCTGCTTTACATAAATGGTATGAAAGACAAAAGTTTAATTCCTTAATAGACTTAAGTCTTTATAAATCAATAAGTAAGTAAATAATGATGCATATCCCAACAACAACGAAAATTATACAAAGGAGAATTAGGAAGTTTACATTAAAAAGATGCCTAACCTCAATTTATGCCCATTGTACTTGGATCTTATTTTAGAATAATGGAGTCTAATTTTGAGAAATCTGCCACATAATTCTGTAACTTTCTGTAACTGGTCATACATTTCACTTTCCTTAGCTCCCTCAACTATTAATCTGAGTCTGCGTTGTCCTCCTCATTCATCTCTGGTTTTAATCCTGCTCAGCAGAATCACTTTAGATCTAAGCTAAAGGAAAGTGAGGCAGTAAAAGTAGGAAATATTGCTGGCCTTAATTATCAATCACCAATTCCGAGCTCTTTGGTGCATTTTGACTTTTTTGGGGGATACATTTTCTAAATCTTCATTTTGCTCTTTTTTTCCCACTTTCTCATTAATCTACATTTTGAAATTTGTTTTCAGTATTTATTCTTACAGTCCCTTCTGCATCACTTTATATAACAAAATGTTTAAACCTTTCTTGAAATTTCCCAAAGGGATGGGGTGCCTGAGTGGCTCAGTTGGTTAAGCATCTGCCTTCAGCTTAGGCCATGATCTCAGGGTCCTGGGAGTGAGCCCTGAGTTGCGTTCCCTGCTCAGCAGGAAGCCTGCTTCTCCCTCCTGCGCCACCCCCCCCCACCACTTGTGCTCTCTCTCTCTCTCAAATAAATAAATGAAATCTTAAAAAAAATGTCCTGAAGGGAAACCCAATTAAAATTACCACTGAACATTAACTAATATGTAAACATTCCCTTGTAAGGTGGAACAGAAATGTTTTTGAAAATTCATGCCAAGGAAAGGACTCTCAACAATGACATTTTAGCATTGAAAACTGGCAGTTGCATTTTATAGAGATATTGCTTCTAGCAGGTAACAGGAAAATTGCTCTTAGGATAAAAACATTTCTTTGAAGAATTTCTTAAATTGCCCTTAAATATCCAGAAGCTGGGTGTTAGAAGCTCAGAAGCTAAAAACTTATTTTTTCCTCAAAAGGGAATAAAAGATTGATCAGAGTGAGCCTGGCAGTCACGCCAATCTGGTTTGAAGAGGGAAGTGAGGCAGTTTCCTGGTAGAAGGCAAGGAGTTAAATGAAGCAATTCTTTCTCTCTCCTCTTTACAAAGGCGCTTCCTTGATTTTTTTTTTAATTTTTTTAATTTTTTTAGTTAAATCCTAAATTTAACTAATTTTTTTAGTTAAATCCTAAATTTTAGTTAAATCCTAAATCCTAAATTTTTTAATTTTTTAATTTTTTTAATTTTTAATTTTTTTAGTTAAATCCTAAATTTAACTAATTTTTTTAGTTAAATCCTAAATTTTAGTTAAATCCTAAATTTTTAATTTTTTTAGTTAAATCCTAAATTTAATTTTTAGGATTTAATTTTTAATTTTTTTAGTTAAATCCTCCTTAGATGCCATTCTATCACAGTATCATATCCAGTTTTGGCTATTTCTAACTTTTTACCTATGTGGTGACTAACATATTTCTTTATTATCTTACCAACAGGATTTAACACTCTTGGACAGACACAGCAACCAATGGACAGAGACATGTGGCAAGAACAAAAGGTTTTAACAATAGCTGGTACAATATTAGGTCCAAGGGTGGTCCTCATGTGAACAATAACAGTAAAATGTGTTGGACCACATATTGTTCTTCTTTTACACTAGAGTAACCAACATCTAAGACAGCTGATCAACCGTTACCTGGGACCCACTTACGGACAGTGGTGCAGCTCAGACTCAGGCCAGGATCCTGAATTGGCCCCCACATGCAGTACAGGCAGGTGCACACCACAGTCCTCGGGTGAGTGATCCACGTTTGAAGCATAAGCCACCTTCCCATCAACCCAGCATTTACCCAACTGACAAACCCAGACACTGGCAGCGAGTCTGCATCTCCTGGAGATGTTGTTTTTCTAAAAGGAGACAGAGACAGTTTGGCTTTAAAGGACCTACCCTATGTGTCTTCTGCTGAAACTCAGAGCCCAAACTCAGTGCTGAATTGGGTTCCTTTCTGGGCAGCAGACATTTTTTTTCCATTAAGCTCTCAATTTTTTGTCCCTTAGTCTTTATGTTTCATGTTTGAATTTCTTCCTTCCAGAGTCATAAATCAGTGACAGAATTAGCTAGGTTGATAATTATTGGTTAAAAAACAGACTTTGCAAACAAGGGGTTGATAAAGCATGTCTTGTTATAACAAACTTAAAAGCAACCAAAGCGGGGCTTTCTTTTAGTTTGAAAAGAAATTACTTTTGGAGTTAAGAAACTGTATTAAGTTGAATCTCTACCAGCCCACTCTCAGATAATAACCCATCAGAAACAGCATTAGAAAAAAATATAAAAGAATGTTGATGGAGTATGTGGGCTGAGACGACTTGGGTAAAACACAAAATGTATCCATTTGATGCAAAATAGAAATAACTATTAATTTGAACCATTTTTTTAAAATCAAAAGCCAACTCTTCCATCAAAGTGCATTCTACAGCAGAGATGCAAAAATGGACTTCTTTGAAATACTTGAGAAATTGAAGAGACAACTCTGATTTCAATCAAAGCATGAAACTTTTTCTTATAACTTTTTTAGATATTATGCACTTCTGTACCCCAAAATTTATACTCTTAGAAAGATACTCATTGAGGAATGTGGTCCAAGATAGCAACATCGGAAGACCCTGAATTCATCTCCTCCTGCAGACACACTGAATCCACACCTACATACAGAACAATTCCTCCTGAAGAAGAATTTAAGGCTGACCGAACAGTTTCTATACAACAAATGAGAGAGGGACCACACAGAGAAGGGTAGAAGAGATGAAGACACGATATTGATGGAAACCCCATCCCACACATACAACCTGACAACTTTTGATAAGAATGGATATCACTGAGGGGCCTGTGCAAGGCTTACCCACTCTGGGGTACAGGGAAAAAAACAAGGTATAAAGGGCAACTAAACTATAAGTGAAGGAAATCCATTTACTAAACATAGATCATCTGCCAAATGGACAGGGAACTGCTGGAACTCACCAGGGTTGGAGGCAGTGGAGAGTGCCATCTTTTTTTACTTTCCCCTTCTACCTTAATAAAATATATGGGAACAGGGTCCAAGAGCTTGAGCCAGCCTGCTAAGGCCGTATCAGTGCACCCCAGGCCGCTGGAACACACCAGCTCCAATCATCCCATCCAGGTGGTCCTGGCTTGGTGAGCTCCAGCCCCCCACTGCCCACACCTACTGCAGCTCTACCATCCCACTGAAGCTGCATTGGTATGGCATGTCCCATGACTTCCTCAGCTCACACCCACCCCATCTCCAGCCATGCCACCAGAGTGGCCCTGACACAGAGCACCCTGGACTCCCCCACCCCAAACCCACTCAAGTTCCAGCCATCTGCCAGGGAGACCCTGGTGTGGAGGAACCACAGGAACCCCCAGCCCACACCTACTCCAGCTCCAGCCATCCTGCCAAGGTGACCCTGGCATGGCACACCTTAGGATCCCCAGACTGTGCCTGCACTAACTCCTTGACCAGCCAAGGCAGCCTTAGTGAATGGCACCTGGGACCCTCTAGCCTATGCCCATTTCAGCTCCAGCTGGTCCTTCAGCACAGTTCTAAAGAGAAAAAAAGTTTTTAGACCATGGCAACGGGACAAAAAAGAAACTTAGCTCGTTCTCCAAGGACACTTATTGGAAAGAACATGTTCAATTGATTATGTGAATTTAAATATAATCTAAGTGCATTGGTATATAACCTGTAGGGGCTGTGTGTGTGTGTGTGTGTGTGTGTGTGTGTGTGCAAGTGTATCCCTTATCCTAGGACATTTTTTTTGAAGATCAAAATAATGCCTAGGACATTGCCAGAAGAGAGTATTTATTACATGAAAAAAATTATAATTATATGACAACCTAAAACCTTGTCTAATTATTAAAAATGTATTTTTAAAAATCTAAGGATATGGGCATTTTAGGTTTTGACATTCTGGAGTATAATCTGTACAAAACAAAGTCTTAAAATCTCAGTGTTCGTAGTGTTAAAAAATCATCTAGTCCCCAAACATCTATCATATTTGATCCATTCCACAAAATGTCTCATCAAGATTATCCAGTCTCTGCTTAAACAAGTCCAATGAAAGTTCAAAACATGGATACCTGTATCCAGCAATGTGGTACTTGTTTCATTTTCAGTCTCTGAAAATGGTCAGTTCTCATTATTTGTGGATTCTGTACTTTAAAATGTGCCTATGCACAAAAATTAATCTGTAACCTCAAAATCAATACTTACAACATTATCACAGCCATTTGTGGACATGCACAAAGTGGCATAAATTTCTTAATTACAGGACATGCTCCCTCCCAGCTGAGGAGAAAAATGACACTCTGCCTTCTTGTTTTACACCTCATTCCATAAACAAAGGTTCTTTTTGGTAATCTATTTAGAGCTGTGTTTTGGGGGGTTTTTGTTTTTGTTTTGCATTTTTGTGGGGTTTTTGTTCATGATTTCATTTAAAATAGCCCCCAGTCTTAACGCTGAAGTGCTGTCCAGTATTCCTAGCACAGGCTGTGCTGTACCTTATAGGAGAAAATACAACTGTTAAGTAAGCTCCATTTAGGCAAAAGGTAGAATGCTGTTGGCCATGAGTTCAATGTTAATGACTCAACAATACATATTAAATACAGTAACTTTAAATAGAAACACACACAAGACAAAGTTATTATTGATCAGCTGACAAAAAGTTGTAAACAGTGGCTCACAAGAACCTACCCTATATTTGTCATAGTAGCAAAGATTCAATAGTCACTATTCAACATTCAGTTTTTGTGGCAACATTACAGAACATTCACATACTGTGAATCATGAGAATCAACTGCACAAAAAAGCATACCACAAACACCCGGTATAGGAATGAGTATTGAACTCTCCTTTCCTTTGTGTATCTTAGTAGTCTCAAATGACAGTTTGGAACTTCAGATTCTTTCTCACTGTTGAAAGAATGCATTTGATGGTGTCCCTTCTAATTTCTAATGAGAAAAAATAAATAATTACAAATCATATTACCAATGATTATTATGCCTACCAACAAGACTTCCGTTGAGCTTTTTTTCCTGTCAAGAATTCTTTTTTGCAAAAATAGCCATAAAGTAGAGCCCACTGAAGTGAGTTTATAGTTAACCCCCATGGAAGTGACAGAGACACAGCAAAACCATATTAACCCTGGCTAGAAAATGAGTAGTGGCATGATAGAGAAATATGATAGGAAGAAGATGTTTAAATCATCGTTGAAATTTGTAATTCCTTATGTTTTTCTAGCATTAGAATTCAATGGAAGCTCTTCAGAAATAATCTGTACAACCCTCTTTATTCATTTTATCCTGAACGCACATGTAAGGTATTCTGGGTCAGAGACAGATTTTTTAGTAAATTCCTCACAGTAAATAAATAATAAGTACAATTGGGCGACATTTGCTCTAGTCCTTACCTTTAGAATAGTAAAACGAAAGGCGTGTCAATTGTCTTATGTGAGTGCCAAACACCCATGATAGAGATGAGAAAATTTTATCCCCCCCCCTTTTGCAAGTAAAATCTCTCCAGGAGCCATATAGCCTCTGCATGTCTCAACTTGTAAGAACATCTGCCTAGAGAAGTCAAGTTTCAAGTTTTGGAGATTCATCCCTTTTTGACATGTTAATCCCTACAGAGATACCCCTCCAGACTTCAGGCACTTTGGGGTTTAAACTAGGGACTTAGTCCAAGCTCTAATCAGTTGATCTTCTTGGAAGATAAAAGAAGTTTTATTATCCTTTCAAATTAGAGAGGTTAAATAGACAAATGACTACAGAACTAATTTTCATGATGTGTGAGATGCTTTTTACAATCTAAAGAGAAGAGAAAATAAACATTCTCTGATTTATAGTTTTTAGGCTTCTGTGGCCCAAGAGCTAGAGCAGGAGCATTGAGAAATCCACAAAAGTTTTATTTCCCCACACTTATCACAGTCTAGCCTGATAATTCAGGGCTAGCCTGAATAATAAAAGAGCTAAGAGACTAATTTGGCTAAAGAAGAGTTTACTTAAATGAAAATAGAAAAGACGAGTCTGAAAAGGTAGCCTGCATATATATGCTTTTGAGAACTAAGAATGTCAGATCAAGGATTTGGTATTATATTCATCCAAAAGCATCATGATGACTTTGGAGACTTTGTTATCCAAAGGTGTCTATACATCCACCAGAGATTTCTAACAAGTGTCTGATATATTCAATGTGAGGGAGGCTCAAAGCAGTAGTAAGTCTGTAGTAAAACAAAACAAAACAAAACAAAAAACAAAACAGGGGCGCCTGGGTGGCACAGCGGTTAAGCGTCTGCCTTCGGCTCAGGGCGTGATCCCGGCGTTATGGGATCGAGCCCCACATCAGGCTCTTCTGCTATGAGCCTGCTTCTTCCTCTCCCCACTCCCCCTGCTTGTGTTCCCTCTCTCGCTGGCTGTCTCTATCTCTGTTGAATAAATAAATAAAATCTTAAAACAAAACAAAACAAAACAAAACTTCCCTGGAATAAATTCTGAGAAAGCCATGGTCTTTAGAAAAGGCTGGGGACTCTGACTCCTTGAAGTCTGATACAAATTTACTATAATAACTTAAAGTAACTTAACCACATGGACCTAACCCAGAATGTGCCTAAAGGGGACAAACATCTCCTTAGGCTTGGCTTCTGCTGTCATCTTCACCACACTTTTCTCTTGTGATGACCTCTAGCAGTTGTCATTCAAACCAACTGTAAATTGGACTTGGTATCAAAAGGACCAAGTGAAACTTCAAGTTTTTTTCCTTTAAAGGTTAAAATAAAACTCTCAAACCGAGGTTATGTTATTACTCCATTAAATGAAGTTAAATGGAGATCTAAATATCAGCCATAAAATCTTTCCAAATGTAAACTCTAATCAAATTTCAAGAGGGATGTGAGATTCTCTTGAGGGACCAGGGTTTTATGAATATAAATTTTTGGTATATCGTGTGCCAAAGATTCCTCCTTCAGTAAACAGAAAGTCTAGCAGAACACAACATAAAATAATGTGAATTTTATCCATGGCTTTAATCTTTTCTTCTTGAATTTAGTTCATCAACACAGAGCAACAGGGGTCTGCCTTTATAGCCCTAACATTCTGCTTTGAGATTAGACTTGCTGATGGAAAAAAAAAAAAGTCACTCTCTCATAAAATCCATATCCTCAAAATATTGAGGTAAAGAGGGAAGTGGTCCAAGATGGTAGTGTAGGAAGAGCCTGAACTTACCTCCTCCCAGGGACACGGCAAATCTACAGCTACGGCTATAGGTAATAATTCCTGGTGAAAAAGAACCGAACACTATCCACAACAAGGGATCCACAAATGGTCATGTTGAGATGAATAGGAGAGGCAAGGGATTTTCTCACCAAAAACTCCACCCCCTCGGGCAGCAAACCACAACAGGGAGTGATCTCACAGGTCTAGAGCTTTTTCCTCTGGAGTGAGAGATTTTCACCCCAAATCTGGCAATTCAACCCTTGGGACCTGCACTGGAGAGATGGGGCTCTAAAAATGTCTGATCTTAGAAACCAATGTGGCTTATATCCAGGGGATCCAGGGGGCTGTGGGAATCTGAAAGATTCCTTTTGAAGGGTCTACAAGAGGCCTCACTCATCCTTGGACCCAATAGAACAGCCGCAGTTTGAGAAGTGATTGGATTATATGTAGAGGAGATTGATTTGCTAATCTTAAGCCACTTGCTGAGGGGCTTTCTTTAGGGACTGAGGTGCTGGCCAGTGCCATTTTTATACTCTTCCTTTACCTTACTAGCTCAGACAAGCACACATGGATATCCCCTCACTAAAGCCATGAGCCAGTGCCCGTTCCAAGCTTCACAAAGCCACAGAAGTAACCTGCCTAAGCACTCTTCTTTTGCGTCACTAATACTGGATGTGACCTGTCCCTAGTGCTCTTTCCCTGCCTCTCTAAGGCTGTGGACATGTCCCACTCACAACATTCTCTTGCAGCCTTGCTAATGCTGGTGGATAAATGCAGTCCACAAGGGAACATCCCTCGTTCTCCTGGCTCTAGTGGCCAGAGGTGCTTGCATTCCTGGGCCCCCGTGTACTGCAACAATTGAAAAGATAGTTCTGGGCAGGCTACCATACCCAGGGCACTGCACAGATAGCACACAGAAACATACCCTCAGTCGGCCTATAAAAAAGACCCATTTGCTTATCCTGGAGCTTCAGCCTGAGGGATAGGCTTCAGATTTGCTATAGAGACACCCTGAAGAGCATAGGCAGGGAGAGACTCCTCTCCTTGGCCTTACCACAGCTCACTGATATCTCCCAGAAAGAAGCTTGTATACTCATTTGAAACCCTGATTTTTCAACTGTCACTCAGAGGACACCTCAAGATTTCCTGGTCTGGAGTCTGCAGGTTTACAACTCTGATCCTACAAGACTGTACATATTTGCATACTTTAAAAGCTGCTGCCTAAGGATCTGGGTTCCAATCAGCCAGATTGGATACTTTGAAGGAATTCAAAGATACTTTGAAGGAATTCACAGTAATGGTCATGAAGATAGTTCACTGAACTTGGGAGAAAAGTGGGTGAACATGGCGAAAATTTCAACAGAGATAGAAAATATAAGAAAGTACCAAACAGAATCACAGAGATGAAGGATACAATAATTGAACTGAAAAGTACAATAGAAGGGTTCAACAGCAGTCTGGAAAAGCAGAAAGCTAGATCATCAAGCTACAAGGTAAAGTAATGGAACTCACCCACACATAGCAGCAAAAAGAAAATGAAATAAATGAAGATAAGGAACCTCTGGTCAACATCAAGCAGAACAACGTTAGTGTTATAGGGTTTCAAGAAGGAGAAGAGAGGAAAAAGGCTAAACACTTCTTCAAAGAAACAATGGCTGAAAATTTCCTTAACCTTCAGTAGAAAAGAGACATCCAGGCCCTGCAAGCCCAGAGAATTGCAAATACGATGAATCCAAAGGAGTCATGCCAGGACCCGTTATAATTAAAATGTCAAAAGTTAAAGATAAAGAGAGCATCTTAAAAGCAGCAAGAGAGAAAAAATTGCCATGAGGCTATAAGCAGATTTCTCACCAGAAACTTTTCAAGCCAGAAAAAAAAAAAAATGGCATGACTGATTCAAAGTCCTTAAATGGAAAAACTTCCAAGAATACTCTACCCGGCAAGGTTATCATTCAGATTTGAAGGAGAGATAGTTTTCCAGACAAGCAAAAGCTAAATTAGTTCATCACTATTAAACTGGCCTTACAAGAAATACTCAAAGGACTTCTTTAAGATGAAGAGAAATGGCACCAATTAATAACAAGAAGGTGTAAGAAAGTAAAAATCTCACTGGAAAAGGTAAATGTATTGTAAAGGTAATGGATTAATGAATTATAAAGTGAATATGAAGGTCAAAAGACCAAAGTAGTAAAAATAACTATAATTACAATAAGTAATAAAAAATGTAAAATCTGTAAAACATAGAGCATGTGGAGGGTGATAAAAATGTGGAGTTTTTAGAATTTGTTGAAATTTAACTTACTACCAACTTAAAATGGACTGTTATACATATAGGCTCTTATACGTGAAACACAAAACAAAAACTTACAGTAGCTCCACAAAGATAATGAGAAAGGAATCTAAACACAACACTGAAGAAAATCATCAAACCACAAGAGAGCAAAAGAAGAAGAAAGAAACAAAGGGGAACTATTAAAAAAAAAAAAACCCAGAAAACAATTAACAAGATGGAAATAAAAACATACCGTAACAAAAACATCAATAATTATTTTAAGTGTAAATAAACTAAATTCTCCAATAAAAAGACACAGAGTGGCTGAATGGTTAAAAAAAAATGAGGAACCATCTATATGCTGCCTACTATGAAACTGACTTCAGATTGAAAAACACATACAGACTGAAGGGATGGAAAAAGATATATTCCATGCAAATGTAAATGAGACAAAACCTGGTGTAGTTATATTAGACAGAATAGACTTTAAAACAAAGACTTTAAAACAAAGACTTTAATAAAAGACAAAGAAAAGGGATTACATGATGGTAAAGAGGTTAATATGATGATATATATGACAAGATGATACACATGACATGATATAACTATTGTAGCTATTTATGTACCCAACATACAAGCACCTAAATATATAAAGCATATTAAATATCTAAAGGAAGAAATAAATAGCAATACAATAATTGTAAGGGAGTTTAATACTCTGCCTACATCAATGGATAGGTCATACAAATAGAAAATCAGTAAGGAAACATCAGCCTTAAACCACACAAGACTAGATGAACTTAACAGATATATACAGAACATTCCATCCCAAAGCACTGAAACGCAGATTCTTTGCAAGTGCATATGGAACATTCTCCAGGATAGATCGTGTGGTACGCCGCAAAACAAGATTCATTGAATTTCAGAATATTGAAATCATAGCAAGCATCTTTTATGACAGCAATGATATGAAACTAGAAATCAATTACAAGAAGAAAACTGGAAAAATCACAAATATGTGGCAATTACACAACACGCTACTAGACTACCTATAGTCAATAAAGAAATAACAGGAAATAATAGGAAATAATAAATATCGGAGCTTAAAAAATGAAACAGAAACTGAAAAGAATAGACAAGATCAATGAATGAAGAGCTGGTGTTTTGAAAAGATACACAAAATTGAAACCGTTTTGTTAGACTCACCAAGAAAAAGAGAGAAGGCTCACATAAATAAAATCAGAAATGAAAACAAAGAAGTCACAAATGATATCACAAAAATACAAAGGATTACGAGACTAATGTGAGCAATTATATAGTAACAAATGAGAAAATATAGAAAAAATGATAAATTCCTAGAAACATACAATTTTCTAAGACTGAATCTCAAAGAAATATGGGTGGCTCAGTTGTTTAAGCAACTGCCTTTTGGCTCAGATCATGATCCCAGGGTCCTGGGATCAAGACCCATGTGGGGCTCTCTGCTCAGTGGGGAGCCTGCTTCTCCCTCTCTCTCTGCCTGTTCTGCCTGCTTGTGCTCTCTCTCTTTGTGTCAAATAAATAAACAAAATCTTAAAAAAAAAAAAAAAGAAAGAAAAGAAAAGAAAATCTAAATAGACTGACTACTAGTTAGGAGATTGAATCAGAATTCAAAAACCCCCCAAGAAACAAAAGTCCAGACCAGACGGCTTCACTGATTAATTCTATCAAATATTCAGATTTAATACCTATCCTTCTCCAATTATCCCAAAAACTGAAGAGGAGGAAATGCTGCTAAACTCTTTTTATAAAGCCAACATTACCCTGATACTAAAACCAGACAAGGACACCACACACACACACACACACACACACACACACACACACACTAACAGACCTTTATCTATCCAACATATATGCAAAAACTGTCAACAAAATATTAGCAAACCGAATTCAATAATACATTAAAAGGATCATGCATCACAATCGAGTGGAATTTATTGCAGGGATGCAAAGATGGTTCAACATTTGCAAATCAATCAATGTGACACACTACATTAACAAAATGAAAGATAAAAACCCTATGATCATCTTAGTAGGTACATAAAAAGAATTTGACAAAATTCAACATCTGTTTATAATAAAACTCTTAACAAAATGGTATAGAGGGAATGTACCTCAACATAATAAGGCCCTTATTGACAAACTCACAGCTAACACTCTACTCAATAGCAGAAAGCTGAAAACTTTTCCTCTAAGATCAGGAGCAAAAGAAGGATGCCCACTTTCACTACTTTGATTCTCCTTACTATTAGAAGTCCAGCCAGAGCAATTAGGCAAGAAAAATAAGTAAAAGGCATCCAAATTGGAAAGGATGACATGACACTATATATAGAAAACCCTAGAGACTTCACAGAAAAACTATTGGAACTAATAAATTAATTCAGTAAAGTTACAGGGTATAAAGCCAATATACAGAAATCTGTTATGTATCAATACATTAATAATAAACTATCAGAAATAAATATGAAAACAACCGTATTTATAATTGCCACCAAACAAATAAAATACCTAAGAATTAATTTAACAAAGGAGGTGAAAGACCTGAACTGAAAACTATAACACTGATGAAAAAAATTGAGTAAGACACAGATAAATGGAAAGATATTCTATATTTATGGATTGGAAGAATTAATATTGTTAAAATGTCCATACTACCCAAAGCAAGCTATAGATTAAATGCAATTCCTATCAAAATTCCATGGCATTTTTTGTAGAACTAGAACAAATAATTTTAAAATTTTATGGAACCACAAAGGACACCAAATAGTCAAAGCAATCATAAGAAAGAAGAACAAAGCTGGAGATATCCTATTCCCTGATTTCAAATTATACTACAAAGCTATACTAATCAAAACAGCATGGTGTTAGCATTAAAGCAGATACATAGATCAATGGAATAGAATGGAGAGCCCTCCCTCCCCCCAAAAAAACCCATACACATATGGCCAATTAATTTACAATAAAGGAGCCAAGAATATACAATGGGGAAAGGACAGTCTTTTTAGTAAATGGTGCTGAGAAAACTAGACAGCCATATAAAAAAGAATGAAACTAGGCCATGATCTTATACCACACACAAAAATCAACTCAAAATGGATTAAAGACATGAATGTAAGACCTGAAACCATTTAGAAGAAAACTTAGGCAGTAAGGTCCTTGACATTGCACTTTGCTTTCAATTTTTGACTCCAAAAGCAGAGGCAACAAAAGCAAAAATAAACAAGTGGGAATATGTGAAATTAAAAGCAGTGGAAACAGCAAAGGAAATAATAAACAAAATGAAAAGGTAACCTACTGAATAAGAGAACATATTTGCAAATCATATATCTGATAAAAGGTTAATACCCAAAACACATAAGAATTCAAACAACTTAATTGCAACAAGGAAACAAGCAATCTGATTTAAAATGGGTAGAGGATCTAAACAGACATTTTTCCAAAGACATCCAAAGATGGTTAACAGGCACATGAAATAATGTTCTGCATCACTCATCATCACAGAATGGCAACTCAAAACCAAAATGAGATATCGCCTCACATCTGTTAGAATGGTTATTATCAAAAAGGCAAGAAATAACAAGCATTGGAGAGGATGTCAAGCAAAGGGAATCCTTGTACACTGTTGGTGGGAATGTAAATTGCTGTAGCCACCATGGTAAACAGTATGGAGGTTTCTAAAAAAATTAAAAATAAGAGGCTCCTGGGTGGCTCAGTAGGTTGAGTGTCCAACTCTTGGTTTCGGCTCAGGTCATGATCTCCGGATCCTGGAATCGAGCCCTACGCTGGGCTCTGTTCTCAGCACAGAATCTGCTTGTCCCTTTTTCTCTCCCTCTGCTCCTCCCCCTTTTCTCTCTCTCTCTCAAATAAATGGATAAAAATCTTTAAAAATAAAAAATAAATATAACTACCATATGATTCAGCTATATTACTTTGGATATTTACCAGAACAAAATGAAAACACTAACTTGAAATGATACATGCACCCCTATGTTAATTGTGGCGTTATTTACAATAGCCAAGACCTGGAAAGAACCTTAGTGTCCATCAATGGATGAGTGGTTAGAGAAGATATGATACACACACACACACACACACACACACACAGGGGAATACTAGCCATAAAAAAAGAAGAAAATCTTGTCATTTGTGACAACATGGATGGACCTTGCTAATTACCATACTAAGGGAAGTAAGTCAGACAATGACAAATACTATATGATTTCACTTTTATGTCAATCTAAAAAACAAGCAAAGAAAGAAAACAAAATTTATGGAGACACAGAATAGATTGGTGGTTATCAGGGGGGAGAGGATTGGAGGGTGAACAAAAAGTGTGAAGGGGGTTAAATATATGGTGATGGATGATAACTAGACTTACTGTGATGATCACAAATATAAGTATTATATTGTACACTGGAAATTAATATGTTTTTTACTGCAATAAAAAATTGAGGTAAATAAATAGTGACTGTATTTGTTACATCAGTTGCTCATATGGTTATGGCAGTTCACATGATATTTGCTTTATCCTCAACCGTAATTTAGTTTGACATCTGGGAATGAATACCTGAAGCATGCCTAGTTATAATTTTCTAGCTCTTAATAGTATACAATTAAGGTGTTTATAGGCATTGTGAATTTAATTGACATGTAAACAATATGCTTGTAGATGATAAGCACATACTAATTTTCATATCAAAAATTGAAAGTAAATAAGAAACTTTTTTCCTTGTAATTCTTTTGACAGAGCCTCTTTCAATGGCTTAACTTATTCTTTTCTCATAATTATGTTTTTGAGTAGTTTTGGCTCAAAATTAGAGAATTTATTTTAGCCTTGATAAGGATCCAAATGCTAAGGGACACGTTGAAAACTGAATTAAAGGCAAACTTAAATAATTTAGAAGACAAAAGCATAGAGGAATGAGTAAGAATTGGAGGGTGGAGAGGCACAAAAAAGAAATTATTTACAAAAGAAATACTTACTTTGGAGGGGAAAATAAGTGACTCTACAGTGTCCTTCCTCTCCTCCCCAACCCTATGTAGTGGTTTAGAGCTTCTGTGACATGAGCTAGACATGAATTTAAATGTCCATAAGTCCATCACTTAATAGGTACATGTCCTTGGACATACTACTCTCTCAGCCATAGGTTCTTAATATGTAAAGAGAGCATCTTCTCCCTTTCTCTCACTCCTCAACAGTTAATTTAACAACTAGGAAATCTTTGTTAAGAAATCTTACTGGCTCTACCTTGAAATATGTGCATGTTGCACCAAGTCCCCACCATCCCTCATCTGAATATTGCAATATGCCTCTCCTTTGCTTCCTGCTTCCAACCTTGCTCCTTTCTGTCCTTAATGCAGCAGCCCATAGAACCTTTGAAAATTGAAGCCAGATTGTGTCAGTCTGCTCCTCTAAACCTTCAGTGACTTCCCTTCTCATCCAGAGTAAAACCATGGTTCTTATAAAGGCTTACAAGACCTGGCTCACTCTGGTCCTCAGCAACCTCTAACTAGGCTCTCTCACTGCTATGCTCCTGCCACTCCGACTTTTTTGCTATTCTTTGAATCCAACAGGTACCTGCCTTAGGAATTCTCCTCCCCCAGATATCTCAAGTTTTTGCTTAAATATTAACTCCTCAATGAGACTTTCTTTGACTACCTTAAAATTATGACTTACCCCTCCCTGCCCTACCTACTCACTATCCCTCTTTCTCAGTTCAGTTTTTCCCATAGCACTCTAATTTCTAAGATACTATATAATTTGCTTATTATGCTTATTGTTTATTATAATCTCTCTTCCCCCTTTAGGATGTAAATTTAACAAAGGAAGGATTTTGCTGTTTTGTTCACTGATGTATATCAAGTTCCTGGAACAGGGCACTGAAACTAGTAGATGCTCAAAAAATATTTGTTAAATGAATGAATGAATAAGTACCTATGCCAATAAGTGTTGTTTTGAAGATTAAATAGTTTAACAGTGTTACTATATTCTTGCCTAGATATTTCCAAGCTTTTCAGTTTATAAAATGTCATCAGTTATCCTCATATTCTCAACTGGAAAAGAAGTAAACATAAAAAGACACCATGTAACAACAGTTTTAAAAAGATTACAATGAGCTATATATTTTTTTGCTTCATTAATATGCTTGCTTGCTTTGAGGCCTAGGGCCCTGGGCCACTGACACATTCATAGCTTTATTAGATGCACTTTAGCTAATCCTACTGCTAACAGAACATCCTGAAGAGATTAAGCCTCTGTGGAAACAGTAAATACACACACACACACTCCAGAATAATAGCCAGTTTTAAGATCAAGTGAATGAACAAAGATCCCAGCAATAGCACTAAGAAGTGACAAAATATACTGACATCTAAATAATGTTTCCATCTCAGTTAACACATTACCAGCTTAGTTAACTGCAGGGTAAGCACAGAAAGAAAAGAAATATTAATCCCTCCTTGAATTGTGGTGAAACATGTATTATATAATGTGCGAAGGTTCCCAAATGCCACTCTCGTTCCTCAATAAACAGTTGATTTTGAATATTAAAAAGCAGGTATACTGCACTATATAGTTTGATATCAACACTGTTTCACGTTTTTAAATTTTATCTTCTCTGATTGTAACAAGGAAGGCATACTTTTTATATTAAGTTAATTTCCCCAATAAATTTCCCTCTCGAGAAGTTCTGTGCAGATTATTAAGCATACACCAATATATAGTCATTCTCAATCTTCTGTGATTTTGGTCTCTGGACCCATGCAAACCCCTCATGAAGCACAGCCTGAAATGTCCCACTAGTCTGTCTCTACCGTATCCTAAGGGTAATTACCGTCTTTCGGTAAGTTTCAGGACATAGTCTCTCTTCTTTAGGAGACTCTCCATGTACTCAAGAGATAAAAAATCAATTACTTTTCTTATTCATTCTCTTAAAATGATTGTTATATGTATGTGTGTTGCGTATGTATGTGACACACACATACACACACACACACATTAAAAGGTTAGGGGTGCCTAGGTGTCTCAGTTGGTTGAGTACCTGATTCTTGATTTCAGCTCAGGTCATGATCTTGGGTTAGAGGGATCAAGGCCCACGGTGGGCGCCATGCTCAGTGGGGAGTCTGTTTCTCTCCCTCTTTCTCTGCCCCTCCCGGCAATCATGCTCTCTCTCTCTCTCTTTCTCAAATAAACAAATACATCTTTTTTTTTTTAAGGGGCAAATTAAAAGGTTAAAAATTTGAAGTATCTGCCTAAATTATCCTTGAGGGCAACTCAAAGATATATGCAAATGAATAGAGAGAGAGAGAGTTCTATGAACATAGAAATTAAATGAAAACTTTAACAAATGCTGTCAAAAACTGTTTCTAAATCTGCCAACCCTTACTTCCATCCTTCTTAACAATCATTTTTGTGTCTCATAGGTTACATTTTAACAGCTGAATTTTAGCCTTTTTAAGTTCTCTTAACATATTATTTTAGTTTGTTGCTTGGGAAGTTTTTTCACATTTGCAAAGTGATGATTGATTTGGCTCCAGGGCATTGAGATCCAAGGTTTGTCTTAGTGAAGATTCCTCTTAACATTGTTATATTTTGGAGTCTATCATGATTACTTACAAACTATACAGAAGAGGTTGTCATAACAACCAAAGCTCAGTATCTTAGTGTTCCAGATTTTCAGATTTATTTTTCATATTTAAGTAATATCATCTCTCTGCAGTGCTTGAAGTACTTATAAAATAAATGAAATGTTTACCATAAGTATTAAAAAGGAATGCTTAAGGAATTTCCTATAAATAAATGTATCTGTGCAATTCATCAGTGTATATCTCTATATAAATATATGTGTGTATATGTTTTTTCTGTAATATATAGGTAAATATGTGTTTTATAACAGTATGAGTTTCTGGACTCCTGAAAGATGGGAAATACCATCTTAAACATCTCACTGTGTTTCTCTCAAAGACCACTACAGTATCTTAAAATGTAGGACTTAAATAGATATTGAATGAAATGAATATATGTCTTTGTCAAGCAACGTCTTTGGCAGGGCACGCAGTGTTCTGCTTGGTGGAGTAGTGACATCCTACGTACATATGCAAATGGGGCTGCCTTCAACTCTAGAGTTCACATTCATCTCATTAAGTATTAAAATGAGCTCTCTGTAGAGTACTACTTCTTACTGTCACTTGATTAACTGCACTATAAAGTTATTTTATAATGTCAGAGAAAGTGCTAAGTATTCAAGACATCAAAAGACTTTACCACGGGTCTTAGAATTTAGGGGCCTTAAGATTTTAAGACCAGAATTAAATTAACAGTAGAGACAAAAAAGCCAAAATACTTTTCACATTGGCTGGCCTCTTAAAGAATTTTCTATTCTCATTTCTTTTTGGAGTCACAGTAAAGATCCAGTTTTTGCATTTTGCACAATTTAATACAATTGCTAAACAATCTAATAAAGTACACAGACATTACAAGCCTGTTATGGAAACAAGACTATTAGGGGCAACAAGAAACATTATTTTCCTGCATTTCATTTCCAAATATCTCTTACAGTGCATATTCCACCCTTCCACTTTTAATGTTCTAATCCTGACTGGCCCTCATATTCCCATTCTCAGGTTACCTCTTCTTGGTTATTCTTCTTTCTCAGTTTCTTTTCTTACCAGGCTATCAGGCCGGCAGTTGCAAATCAATATTTCTCTTGTCACCCACATGTTCAGAATTGTAAAGGATTGTAGCTCACCATCAATCCTAGAACTTAAGTTGTCACATTGGCCCGCCGACCCACCCTGTCCCACCATGACCTTTCCTCTACCACACTTACCTGTCTAGTCTCATCTTAAGGTAGTCAGTAAGGCCAAGAGTCTCTTCATACTTCCAGAAGTCTTATTTATTCTCATATGTTCAACTATGTTCGTATTCTTCTGTATACTTGAAATACTCTTCAGTTTAATTCACTTGCACAAACATTAACTGATTGCTTACTGTTTAACAGAGACTGGGGTAGATGCTAGGGACACAAAACTGTAAGGATATTTCATTCTTTTAATCTTTGTCAATCCTTTTGGTCTTTTCTGTAACTGTTTTTTAAGATACTTCTGAGAAAAAAAAAGTTCTGATTTGTCTGCTCATTCTTTTACTCCATAGATTCTCTTACTCCATATTCCATAGCTCTTCTTCAGCTGTGTTATGCCATCTGTAACTTCTTTGGTCAGCTTTTCCCTAGGAAATACTTTGAAAATACTAGAACTTATAATAATATTCATATTTCCTAAGATAATTCAATAGGTCGATTAATAGGTATATCTAAAGCATGCTTATGCTCTGAAACTTTTATACATAAAAATTATATACCCTGTGGAGTTTTAGAAGAGACTAATCTATGGTGAAAATAATCAGAAGAGTTGTTGCTTCTGGGAAATGGGGACAGGGATTGATGGGGAAGGGGCATGAGGGAACTTTCTAAGCTTAAGTTTTGCATTAAATAGGGGTATGTATTCATCTAAATTCATCAAATAGCCACTAAGATTTTGTCCTTTTTGCTGTACATAAATTTTACTTTTTTGTGTCTTTGTTTCATATTTATTTCTTAGCTGTTTTATGGCTTTCCTTCAGTTCCCTTATTAAATTTCGGGCAAATCTATCCTTCTTTAGGCATCTTGTAGCTTTCAAGATCATTGTTGGTTTTTTCCCCCTAATTTTTCCTGTTTGGGCAGCTATTGCTTCACACCCCCCAGCCCCAACTCCTGTTTCAATTTTTAATTGAAAGTGTCTTTTTTTCCTTCAGTATTTGCAAATGTTGAAGGATATTTTATTCAGATTGGATGTGTTAAGATTTCTTCTGCTTCAATGATGGGGTTTATTGTGGAATTGTCATCAGTTGAAATGAAATTCTATGAATCTAAATTTCTTATAGTAACTTTGTATGAATGTGTCCTATGCAATTCACTTGGAAATATTATTTTCCTATACTAGTAATACAATTTCATGTAGCCAGAGAGAATTTGAGGAGGCTAACTAGGTTTCTTAATTCAAAGGCATTCTTTTGATGTGGTGAAATATTACTGTCTCTTTAACCAAGATTGCACTTGTTTCAATGAGAGAGGGCTTGAGGTGTCTACTGTTTTTGTGACTCTCTCTCTCTCTCTCCTTTTTTTTTTTTACAAGAACTTTAATTTCCCCCTTATGACTCTCTCTTTTTTTCTCTTCCAAGAAACTTAATTTCCTCTTCCTGATTTCTTTTCTTCATTCACCAGAAAGCCTCTAAAGGTGCACCTCCCTGCCACTTGCATTTACTCAGAAGTGAGGCCATTCCAAAATTCCTACCTTGGGTTCTGCTCATTCTCAAGTTCCTTCCTTTCATTTGCACAATATCCAGCACTGCAATCTACAAGATCTCAAGCTGATACTCAGTGTTTTCCTACTCTGAGCGCACTTAGTTTTTGAGTGTGATTTTATCTGTCTCCTAACATCCCCAGTATCCCTACCTCCACTCCTTGTCCATATTCTTTCTGCCCCTGCCCCATCTCTATTTAAGTCTTCCCTGGGGTACAGGCTCTAGACACAATGTTGCTGGTCATAATGCTTATTTTTCTACTTACAACTAACTCAAAATCTGTGTCTTAGTCTTTTGGTTCCTGTACCCAATTCCTGTGGGTGTGTGTAGGCTTCTCCACATCAACAAGCAAAGCTCAGAATTCAACTCAACTTGGCTGAATTCTGACACTATCTACCTGAAGATAGTATCCGATTCCACAGATAAAGGGCTCACTTAGTCCCACAAGACTACCCACCAGTTCAGAGGTCAATTGCAAGCCAAGGTTGTTATCTGTGCTGTGACTCACTGGCTATAAACCAGAGGTTCCCACAAACCCCTCCTTAAGTTCAAATTATTTGCTAGAAAGACTCACAAAACTCAGGAAACTCATGTATTCACTAGGTTACTGACATACTGCAAAAGATATTAAAAGATCCAAATCAACAGCCAGATGAAGAGATACACTGGGCAATGTCCCAAACAAAGGAGCTTCTGTCCTCATGGAACTCTGGGACTGGCACTGTGGCACATCGAAGCATCCTGATGAAGCTCTCTGAAGCCCCTCCCTCTGGGTTTTTATGAAGGCTTTATTACATAAGCATGATTGATTAACTCGTTGGCTATTGGTGATTGACTCAACTCCTAGCCCTCTCCTCTCCCTGCAAGGCAGGGAATGGGACAGAAATTTCCAACCCTCTTACTTAAGGTTGTTTCTCCTGGCAACCAGTCTGCATCCTTAGGTGCTTTCCAAAAGTCACCTTCATTAACATAACCCTGCTGTGATGGAAAGTGGCTTGTTATGAATAACAAGACATCCATTTCACCTTTATGGCTCTGAAACATTTTTGGGAACTGACAGCAAGAGACCAAATATTATAACAAAAGATGCTCCCATTGCTCTTATCTCAGGAAATTCCAAGGGTTTTGGAGTCTGTGAGCCTGGAACTGTGAATGAAGACTAAATATACAGGGGGAACATATTTTGGTAATTTAAATGACCAAATATATACATTTCTTATAAATCACTATATCAAACTTAGTTACATTAAAGTCATAGATTGTGGGTGAATTTACCTTCCCTGCTGATCTGTAAGGGTTTTTGGAGGACATAAAGGGGAACTTAGGTTTAGAAGTTGTCTTAATACCTTCAGGCTGCTATACCAGAATATCATTGGTGTTTTATAAATAACAGAGGTTTATTTCTCACAGTTTTGTTGGCTGGGAAGTCCAAGATCAAAGTGCTGGCAGATTCAAGGTCTGGTGAGAGCCTTCTTCCTGGTTTACAGATCGCTGTCTTCTTGCTGTGTCTTTACATGGCAGAAAGAGGTGAGGGAGCTCTTATGTGTCTCCTTTAAAAGAGAGATCCCTGGGGCGCCTGGGTGGCACAGCGGTTAAGCGTCTGCCTTCGGCTCAGGGCGTGATCCTGGCGTTACGGGATCGAGCCCCACGTCAGGCTCCTCTACTATGAGCCTGCTTCTTCCTCTCCCACTCCCCCTGCTTGTGTTCCCTCTCTCGCTGGCTGTCTCTGTCTCTGTCAAATAAACAAATAAAATCTTTAAAAAAAAAAAAAATAAAAAAATAAAAGAGAGATAACCCCATTCATGACTGCTCCAATATCATGATCTAATCCCTTCCATTGGCCCCACCTGCAAATATTACCACACAGGGGATTAGGTTTCAACATATGAATTCTGGGGGGACACATACATTCAGTCCATCGCAGGAAGTTCCCCTTTTTTCCTATGACAACAGAAATATTTAGAATTCTCTAAAATCCAGAGAATTTTTTTCAGACAATTCATATTAAATCCCATAAGGGAAAAAATTGCAAGCCAGATTCTTGCTGTAAACTCGTCCTACTGATGAGGAGAAAAAAGGCAAAAGAAATGTAGATAAAATTAAATTTCCTTACTACTTGCGGCCCATTGATAAACACAGAGTGTGACATTCCTCAAGGAACTCACAACTGCCTTACTGCTAATTCTTTGCTAGAGGCAAAAAGCAACCTTAACTTGACAGTAGCCAGATCTCCAGGATCCTGTTAAGTCTAACTTAAGAAAATTCCTTTAGAAATTTCCTTTATCTCTAGCCCCCAACTTAAAAGTATATAATCAATCACTACTCACAATCACAGTGCCGTTCTTTCTGCCCATGGGTCCCGTCCCTGTGCTTTAATAAAAACTTACCTCTTTGCATCAAAAATGTCTCAAGAATTCTTTCTTGATGGTTCACTCCTCACATCACTACTGTGTGCCTGAGAAAGCATTTTTTTGTACTGTAATTGGGAGCAGTGTCCCCAAAAGCTCAGACTGTTAGGGAAAAAGCAACATTTGAGAATTCTAGATTATCCTGGTTTTTAATTGGTAATAAAATAATGATAGTATGATATATATAACTTATATATTATATATTATATATTATATATTATATAATGGGGATAATATACCCAGGTTAAACAGTTTCTGTTCTGCTATACTGCATGCAGACAAACCATTTAATCTCTGGTTGTGGGAAAATCCATTGGCTTCCCTGTTAACATGTATGGAGGGAAGAAACTCCATGAGTGGTCCAGTAGCTGAAAAGGGAAACCATGAGCACTGAACCATCAGAAATTGCCATCTTCTAGGTCAAAATGTGAAACACTGGTAATTTTATATGGTTCAACTTAACATATACTGTCTGGGGAACATGTGATGGATTTTCGTAGTTAGCAAGAGAGTTTGAGCGTGAACAGAGATTTCTCACTACAGTTTATAGGTAGAACTGCAGTGAGAAAAGCTCTTAGAACATAATGTATGGGAAGTTTTTATAATATTAATTAGAGCAAATCAGGGTTAAGATATTAAACTGACCATCTCCTATTAGTAGGCATCAGGAGAGAATTTCCTAGACTGGCTCCTCATATACTTGGAAATGTTGTTAAATCCAATTAAGTTCATCTTACCTCCACCTATCTAAATATATCTGTTGAAAGCTTAATATTTACCAAGCATGGTACTAAGTTTTGGAATCCACCAAAGAAAACACACAAACCTATGTTCTAAAGGATATAGAGCCCTTTTAAAATACTGGATAATTATTCATTATCAGTTATTGTGTATCTGCCTTTTGTCGTGTCTGGGAAAATTGGGAGAGGACAGTAAATTTTAGTAGGAATAATATGAAAAATTCAAATTTGAGTTGACTTCGTGCAGGAATACTATTAGTTGTACTGTTTTCCAATGTACAAAGTAAAATGAAGATGACTAGACATGGGAACAAATGTGCTATGGCATGATGCTGTGTGTCCACCTGGAAGAAGAGATTCAATTTTCTAATTTTTACAAAGATGTCCCATGGGTAAGTGAGGTCCATCAAAATGACAGATAAGGTGGAAATGCCTAGTTGGTAGTTACTCAAAACTGCAGCTCAAAAAATCACTTTGAAAGCCAAAAGCTATTTACCTCCATCATTCTGGCCCCTGTCCACATATGGGAAGTGCTAAAGAGATTTTTCCTTACTAACCTAGTCAGGCTTTTGTGTAGTACTCATATTTGTAATTGTAGATACANTTACTCTCTGATTACTGCCAGCCTTGCACTGTCTTCGTTCCTCAAGGGCAGCAATGGCGGGGGCCGGGGGGGGGGGGGGGGGGGGGGGGGGTGGAGGGAGGAGCAGAGGGAGAGAGAGAATCTCAAGCAGACTCCCTACTGAGCAGGGAGCCCTGCGCTGGGCTCAATCTTACAATCCTGAGATCATGACCTGAGCTGAAATCAAGAGTCAGATGCTTAACTGACTAAGACACCCAGTCACCCTAATTGAGTTGACATGGAATTCTACAATGGAAGAATCAGAGACACAGAGAAGTCATCTTTTTCAAGGTCATATGAAGTACACAAATATTCCATTGAGGGTAGGCCAGGTTTTGCCGCAGTAACAATCCTAACCCCAGAGACTTAACGCAATGCAAGTTTCTTTCACATTCTATACATTTGACAAATGCTGTACTCACTAGTCTCTCAGGAACCCAGGCTAATGGAGGCTCTATCCTTGTAGCATGAGAAGGGAACTTGATGAATTGTTCACTGTCTTTTTTAAGCCTCCATGAAGAAGTAACAGATGACTTCTCATATTTTCATATGTCAAAGCAAAGGAGAGAGAGTTCAATCCTGCCAATGCACACAGAAGAACTGGCGTGCTTGTGGAAAACCCTAATGACTACTATACCAGGTTAGGGAAAGACCAAACAGCTTGTACCCATATTCAAATATGGGTTCAAGAGGTCATCCAAAATCAATTATAAATTACTTAAATTATATGTCCACTTAAAAAATCTTCATTGTATTAATGTTAAATATATAAAAAGTGGCTATCTTCCTTTTGATCTATAAAATTTCAATAGCTGGGAGAACAAAATATTATTTCATAATGGAAAAAATTTTTCTTAAAGATTTTATTTATTTGAGAAAGAGAGCAAGCGAGCAAATGAATGAGAGAGCACAAGCTGGGGAAGAGGCGGAGGGAGAGAGAGAAGTAGACTTCCGGCTGAGTAGGGACCTGATGTGGGGCTCAGTTGCAGAACCCTGGGATCATGACATGAGCCAAAGACAGATGCTTAACTAACTGAGCCACCCAGGCACCCCCAAATTTTTTTAGAAGTTTTGATGAGGCAGAGTATGAGTCATGTAAAAGCTTCCACTATTTACTATAGAGAAATTATTTTCTATTCAAAAGAGATAAAAAAAAATAACCCACAAAACTATTTCTCCTCTTTCCTATAATCACCTTATCTGGTTATAATCTAAAGACCTTTATTTATTGGATACACCAAAATAAAAAGTTTATTACATTTTGACATTTGGGTCCTCTTCTCAGTATACAAATTTTCCTTATGATGGGGTTACATCCTGATAAACACATTTTAAGTAGAAAATATCTTTAAGTTGAAAATGCATTTAACACACCTAACTTACTGAAAATCATAGCTTAGCCTAGCGTACCTCAAACACGCTCAGAACACTCGCATTAGCCTATACTGGGCAAAATCATCTAACATAAAGCCTTTTTTATAATTGTTGAATATTTCATATAGTTTATTGAATACTGTACTGAAAGCGAAAAACAGTGTGGTTGTTTTAAGTTTATCGGTTGTTTACCCTGGTGGTTGCATGGCTGACTGGGAACTGTGGCTCTCTCCTGCCGCCCAGCATCACGAGATAGTAACCTACTGCTTATTGCTAGCCTGGGAAAAGATCAAAATTCAAAACTTGGAAGTATTCTAGTTTCTACCAAATTCCTATTGCTCTTCACGATCACAGTAAAAAAAATCTTAAGTCAAACTATCGTAAGCTGGAAGCTGTATTATACAGCCTAGTTGCAGCAGACACTGTCTTTCACACATCAATAGCCACTTTCTTTTCCCTTTCCGGTAGAAAACAGATGTGTTTCAGTGTCCACTCTTCCCATAGACTTGGGAGAAAATCCTAATTGCTCAAATCTAGTAGCTATGGTGCCAGCCATTCCCCTTGCTAGTGTTGTATTTAGGAATGAATACATGACCCTTGTGCCCAGTGAGTGGTGGGTTTCTAGGCAATCTTTCTTCCCTCTTAAAAATAACTTGAAACTGCAATTTTTCTTGCTGGATATTGTCAAATCTGTATGGGATGCCTGAAACTATGGCAGCCATCATATGACAAAGGGCGAGGTTAGGAACAACAGGCTGAGCAAGATAGAGGGCCCTTAAATCCACTGACATCTATTTCTTGTGTGAGGTAAAACAAGATCCATAGCTAGAACATAAGTCAACACACACTTATATTCATCAGTTTTGTCTTAGAGGCACTGCCTACATTGTTTAGATGGACTAAGCAGTGTGGGCAGTTGCAGTTTAGTTACATTTTGGTACAAACTCCTCTTATTTAGTCTGCAATAATTGGATTACTTTAATATACATTTGGTTGACAAAACCAGCTCAGCAAGTTATTTGGGAAAAATTCATTTTTATCCAGAAAACACTGAGACATAAACCATTTTGGTGTGTAGATTAGGCCTGGAATTTGCTCTTTTTAAGTAGTTTTATCATTCTTGGCTTCCATTCGATAAATGTTCATTGACCACTCACTAAATTATACATGCAGGCAGGATACATGAATAAGTAATAGTTCCCCTGGTCTCGGAAAGATCATAGGCTGGAATGAGAGATAGGGAAGGAAATCAGTAATTAGAGTACATGCTGAGGTAATTATAAAGCTGTTTACAAGGTATTGGAGACTTACATGTAATGTGTTTGGTCTAATGAGGAGGAACAGCAGGAGAAAGCTTTACAGAAAACATGGCACCTGAACTCAGACTTGGACGTGGTATATAAAACTAGAGCTGTGTGTTCAGGGTGAGGCTGAAATTGGAGGGAAATGACTAAATGACATGCTAAGGACCTGGAATTTTACTGATGGCGACAGTTTACTACATGCATCCAGGCATTTCTGGACATGGTAAGGCTGAAGTACCTGCTGGACAGCTGTTTAGAACTATAGCTGGAGTAACTGAAAACACCAACCTGTAACTGCAGGATGGCTTTGGGACCAACTTGAACAATTTTAACAATGTCCACTTGATTTCTTCCACCTCATTTGTTTATAGTGTTGTACAGCAGGAGCCTCAAGAAATTTGCCTAAATTTAGACCTACTTTCATTTTTAATTTAACAACTCGATATTCTGAAACAGGAACTGAGGCAGGCTATTGTTGAAGAAAGTGATCAAAGCCTGGCTTAGAATCCAAACAAGTCTTAGTCCTGAACCCATAACTGTTCTGCCTCTGTAGCAAAATATGGGTATTTTTCTTTCCTTCAGGGTGGCCAAATCTTGATTATGGAATAATAGTGGTTTTCCTTAAAAACCACATGCTTGTCTGAAACTGTCATAGTTGTTAAGATTTTGTCAGAAAGAGAGCACAAGCAGGGGGAGTGGCAGGCAGAGAAGCAGGCTGCCTGCTGAGCAAGGGACCAGATGCAGCACTCCATCCAAGGACCCTGGGATCATGACCTGAGCCAAAGGCAGCCGCTTAACCAGCTGAGCCACCCAGGCATCCCTGTCATGGTTAATGTCAACTTGACTGAGCCATGTGTCCATATATTTGGTCAAATATTTTTCTGAATATTTCTCTGAAGGTGTTTTTTGGAGATTAACATTTAAATTGAAGGTGTTTCAGTAAAGGTGATTATTCTCCATGTGGGTTAGCCTCATGCAATCAGTTGAAGACCTTAAAAAGACTGACTTCCCTGAAAGAGGACTTTTAAGATTTTAAGTAATTTCTACACCCAACATGGGGCTCTAATTTACAATCCCAAGATCAGGAGTTGCATACATACCATAGTGACTGAGCTAGGCAGTCGCCCCTGGAAGAGGAAATTCTGCCAACAGGCAGCTTTGGACCGGAATAGCAATTCTTCCCTGGGTCTCCAGCCTTCAGTACTATCCCCATCACATTTTGGATGTCACACCTCCACTATCACATGAGCTAACTCCTTAAAACAAATCTGTCTATATACATATCTAGTTGGTTGTTTCTCTGGAGAACACAAATTCAGAAACTGAAGTTACCTGGCCTCTACCACTCAATATACTTATGCATGCGTAAGACCCAGCTAGCTGAAGCCTTATGATGGGACAATTTGTGCACCTCTCCCAGGACAGGCATGGGTTTCTTTTTTCCCTTATTCACAGAAAATCTTCAAATACTTTAACTGAGGAAGACAAATTTAATAAATCAGATGTCTTCTACCTAGACTTTGCTGGTAATAGTAACATCTGATACAGGATGTATTTTACTTCGGAAAAAAAAAATCACATAAGACTTGCCAGGAACTAAAATGTTTTTATATGTCTTACTGATTCTGAAAACAATGTAAGATAGCTTCTATTCCCATTTCCTCGAAAAAAACAAGGACAGCTAAAATTGTAATTTAAAAGCAGAGATCTGGGGCGCCTGGGTGGCACAGCAGTTAAAGCGTCTGCCTTCGGCTCAGGGCGTGATCCCGGCGTTATGGGATCGAGCCCCACGTCAGGCTCCTCTGCTATGAGCCTGCTTCTTCCTCTCCCATTCCCCCTGCTTGTGTTCCCTCTCTCGCTGGCTGTCTCTATCTCTGTTGAATAAATAAATAAAATCTTTAAAAAAATAAAATAAAAAAATAAAAAATAAATAAAAGCAGAGATCTGAACCAAGAATTTTAAATCATTTAATGAATACTAAACTCTGGTTTTTACCTTCCCAAAAGTAGAAAACCTTAATGTTCCATAAACACGGAATGACATCTGATTCATCAGTGGATAATCAAAAAAAAACAGTGACATGCAAGTATAGGGAATAAGCTGGTCAGTCATAAAAATTTAATTATATATCCATATTTAAGTAGTTACTGCACAGTTATTGAAGAGTGTCAAGATAGGTCCAGTCACAAACTGAGAGGAAAAAAAAAGTTTTTAAGGTTCCAGCAAATCAGCAGTTTAACAATGGGGCTATACAGGAACTCTAACGATATGGTGAGGACTAATTTAGGCAGCGGTTTTGTTCTACTAACCACCTAGAGTGATTTTTCAAGAATCCACTTTCTTGTAACTACTCTAGCTTTTAAGTATTGATTTAAAAACTACAGCACCCCTAATAACCAAAGAGTCGAGAGCTCAAATGGACCACCAGTTTACCTCTGCTTTACAGGAGCGTTAACACCAGTGTTGACTGAACTAGACTAAAACATTCAGCAACTACCTTTTTTCTGGCCCCATACAAAGCCTTAGGAACTAAGTCGTTCTATTTTACGCAGCTAGCAGCATTGCACTACCCATAATATAAATTTGAGTCACTGATACAATTACTAATCAGAGCCATCTTTCAGTCCATTTCTACTAAAATTTCAGAATAAACTTGGAATATTTCCATATTCTGTCTTACATGCTATTACACTTCGTTTCAAATATTCTACTTTTATTTAGTCTAAACAAGACTAATATTGGTCAATAGCAAATTTATCAAGGCAAAATTTTAGTTTTAGATCACAGGTCTGGAGAAAAAAACAACTCTTGGGACTTCACTCTGTATACACTACTGGTTTTCCTCAGGATTAATTATCTCTCATGAAGAAAAACTACTGCTTCAAAGTAAAGAAAACTAGAAGTACACTTCTTCCATTTTTTCAAATAAAAAAATTACTATGGGTCAACAAAGTCAAGTTTGCATTTTATATAACATAAATTACCAACAAGGTCCTCACCTAGTAATCAAAAATTAAATAAAACCTCAAAATCTAAAAAGAAACAGGCTAAATCAGACACATATTTTGACATAATAAACTGACCCTGGAATATTTCCCAAATAAAAAAGCAAGCACAATTATTACATTCCATGTTTCAGAGAAGAGGCATTAAGGATTCATGCCATAAGTTTATTTACAAACATATTGAGTATGTTCAATTCAAGAGTTTGATCCATTTTTCAAAGAGACTGCACCTCTTTAAATGTTCCTTTTGACATCTGCAAATAAAGACAAAAAGTTAGTGGCATTTAAAACGTCTCATTCATTAAAAAGTTATCATGCAGTTTCACTAACATACTGTTTATCAGTTTATGACTGGTACATCAGAAAGCGTTTACAGTATCACGACTTTATTCATACTGATTTGCTTCATCATATGTACCGAGAAGTCTTTCCATTGTGGATCACTTGGATAAATCATTTCCCTTATAAATTAAGACAAAGTATTTTCTTTCCAAAGGTATTTTTGGAATTTATCCTAATAAGCCCACAGAGCTTCCCATAACGTTGCTTTGAGGAAAATTCTGATTACAATTAAGCTAAATGAATCTTTTCTTCTCAAAGTTATCTGCTACAGTTCCAACACACAAGATTGGTTCCCGCATATACAGACATATATTGCCCTCAAAACAGTCTAACCAGAACTCTACCTGGTTAGGAGTGTGAACTGTGGAACAAGACTGAGTAAAAATGCTGGTCCACCATCACTAGCTACTGGGCAACTTAACATCTTTGTGTCTTAGATCGCGTTAAGTCACCCACTTCACAGGCTTGCTAGATAATGAAATGAGATTAATGTAGTGTGCCTGACAAACAGCAGTATCCAATAAAAACTGGTTTTCAGACAAAGAAACATCCGTCTATAGGTTTATCAACCTGCCTCCACCAATGCCACATCTACACTAACTTCAGAAATAGCCCTACACAGTGTGTGTGTGAGACTGGGGGTGAGGGGAGGAGAGGAAGAAAGAAATATAAGTGAAAACTTTGCTTAGGGAAGATTAGAAATCTATTAATTACCTGTTTAATGGATTAATCAAAACATCCTTATTTCTTAAGCAGTTGGTGTCTTACTATAAAAAAAGGTGCAGCAAATCCAGATCCAAAGTACAAAGTCATCATAAGTAGCAGCCGCCACTTGTTTTCCACTGAAAACGGCAAATTCTGTTGGGGAAAAAAAGAGCAAGCAACAAAAACGGAACTTCAAATCATCTGATTTTGTAGACTATGTAAGTACACCGGGAATGCTAGATAATTTTTTTTTACATAATCAGGTTATGTATGCCATATACCATCTTTTAAAACGTCATTGTTTTACATCCCATGATCTTCACACATAACACTACACGGTAAAAAACAACTGGGGTTTACTAAGCATCAGGCAGTGGTCCGAGCAAGTCAGGTGTTAACACAGTGCTAAGTTTTCTTTATTTTAGAAAATCGAAAAATTTTATTCTCCAGGGGAGTTATTTTGTAAATAGAATGCATTGTTCTAGTTCACGATTGGTTAGAAACTAGCCACCTAATAAAGGCACACGGCAATGTTAACTGCACTACGAAGTTTGACTTTTCATAACCAAGAAGCCTTACCACGTAAAACCCTTTCTCAGCCCTTTACTACTAGGCCTCGATCATTGGAGTACTTACTACTAATTACTCGATTTAATCTATTTATACCTGAAGCTAAACCCAACCTAAAGAGGTTTAATACTTCGAATTTAGTCAACTAGTCATAAAAGGCTGGACTCACAGCTACAGGCCTCACATCTTGTTTCCAACGACCTTCACTCCGAGTCCGGTGACCTCTAGTACAGCGTAAGGCACAAATACCTGCAGCCTTGGCCTCAAGGACCCTCCAGATTCTGGAGGGCGCAGAGGGAAGCACTAGGGCGGGGTAGGGCTTACGGCTCTTCCTACTCATTCCTCTCCACCGCGACGGCGCGCAGCCAGGGTCCTGAGCGTTGGCCCTAGTTCCAATGGGAAACTGGAAAGCTACTCGACGAAACCGCTCACATTTTCGGCTTCCTATCTCCCTCTCCACGGCCTCCTTTGAGGCCTTGGAATTCAGCGAGTCGCAGCCAAGTGCCCCCTCCCCCAACGAAGCTGGGCCCCTTACATACTAACCTTCCCTGGGCCCTCCTCATAGTGGCTCCTACGCACCACAGAGGTTGTGAACCTCCGGATGCTCTGTCCCAACATAGCGCTGTTGGAAGTTCTGCGAAAGGCGCAGAGCCCTGAAACGGTACAAATGGGAGCACCACACCAACACCTCCTCTCTTCACGACCTTGCTCCTCGGTGTGTAGGAGTCGAAAGGGAAGATGGGAAATGCGGACAGACCGCAGAAAATGAGACAAGATGGTGGGACCCAAGGATTGTGGGAATTGTAGTTTAGAACACCGCACCGCCTTGTCAGCTCTGAAGGATTATGGGAAATGTAGTCTGACGCGCGAGCCGGACAGTGGAGGCGGGTGCGAGGGGAGCGGTGGCGGGAGGTGAGTTAACGTTGAGGGGACCTGAAGGACGAGAACCTACCGCGTTTCTTACCGGCAATGATTTATTCAAACCTGAATTCTTGTCAGGATTTTTGGGACCGGATTCCAGAACGATTTTTCTGAATTTAGTGACGCAGTTTCCCCGAATTTATGAAATACAAAAATAAACCTTTCCCTTTCCTTTTTTTGGTGATTTATATATATATATATATATATATATATATATATATATATGATAGG